>NC_088921.1:38017500-38130000 GCF_038396675.1 Hydra vulgaris
CCAGTGAGTGTGTTATCAGGCACACTTTGACAGCCAAATCGATCGATTGCTGCTCATCCAGCAATCAATTGCTGCTTTAAAGCTGTGGACTGAAGGCGATTTAACAACTTCTTCTGGCAGAGAGTTCCATACATTCGCTACTCGATTAAAAAATAAGTTTTCTCTGTGCTTATGTTTTGTCATTTCCTTTAAATATTTAAAGCAGTGACCTCTTGTATGATTATTAACTATTGGAAAACGATTGCCTTTTTCTAATTTGTCAATATTATTCATAATTTTATACATTTGTATTAGATCTCCTATTTGTCTCCTTTCCACTAGAGTAGTTAGGTTTAATTTTTCAAGTCTTTTTGTATAGGAAAGATTTCTGATTGATGATACTAGTTTAGTAGCTTTGTGCTGGATTTTTTCGATAGTCACAATCAGATTTATAATATGGAGACCATACCGGAACTGCAAACTCTAGTAATGGGTGAATAAAAGTAATATAAAGCAAACAAAGTAGTATATAATCGAAACAAGTAAATGACTTTTTGATACAACCAAGCATTTGATTTGCTTTGTTAGAAGCATTAATCACTTGATTTTTCCATTTCCATTAAATTTGCATTAAAAAGCACTCCAAGATCTCTTTCTGTATCTGATTTTTTCAGTTGAATACTGTTTAAATTATATAAATATTTTTTGTTATTATGACCATAATGCATAATGACACAATTTGATATGCTAAACAAAAGAAGCCAAGTTTGAGACCATTTGTAGACAGTATCTAGGTCATTTCGAAGATTAGTAGCGCATTGTTCTGAAGATAATTGAGAAAGCACTTTTTCATATAGTTTGGTTACATTATGCAATTTTTTTGGAAGGTTGTTAATGTACAAAGCAAATAAAAGTGCTGCAATTGCAAACCCTTGCGGTACACCACTAAAAATATTAACCCAGTCAGAAACGATTTCACCTTGAACAACTCTTTGCCTTCTGTTTTCTAAAAAGGTTTTGATCCATTTAAGTATCAGACCATTAAAGCCGTATGCTTTTAGTTTGGCTAACAGTCTTTTGTGTGGAACGGTGTCGAAGGCATTAGCAAAATCTAACAAAATTACATCAACTGGAATACCAACATCTACGCTTGATGAAATGTAGTCAATGCTTTCTAAAAGGTTAGTAGTACATGATTTGTTTCTAACAAAACCATGTTGCGCTTTTGCTAGTAGATTATTTTTATATGGGTACTCTTCCATTTTAGCTCTAATTATACTTTCCATAATTTTACATGGAATAGATGTCAATGAAACTGGACGATAGTTGCTGGGAAGATTCTTATCACCTTTTTTGAATAGAGGCGTTACATTTGCTGATTTAAATTGAACTGGAAGCTAACTATTAGTTAAAGATGCCCTAATAATTAATGTTAGAGGAATAGCAAATGCTTCCACACAGTTTATTAGAAGAAATGGATGCATATTATCAGGACCACATGCTTTATTTTGATTAAGATTTTTAAGTTTATCTAATATCATTTCGTAGCTGATATCATTTGGATCTAGATCAACAAGCTTTGAATGATTCTCATTAATTTCAACTGTAAAATGTGGAGGTTTTCCTTCTTCTTCAATTACAAAAACATCTTGGAACATTTAATGAGTAGATTAGCTATTTCTATAGGTTCTTGAGTTAGATCACCATTATCTGTTTTTAATGCTCTGATTAATTTTTTGATTAGTTGTTAGCTGTTTAGGTATTTATACAGAAGCTTCGGGTTCGTTTTGGATCTTTTAACTAAAACATTTTCATATGCAAGACGAGCTATTTTAATTTATTTTTTCACTAACTTGCAAGTCAGTTTGTACTCTTTAGACAGAGTAAGACCTCTCCATTTACAAGCACAATTCAGGTATCTAAGATTTTTCTTTTTTTTAATTAGAGTTTTAAGATCATTTTTGATCCATGGAGCAATTTGTTTTTTTATTCAAGATACGTCAAGCACTGGAATGAATTGATTACATGATACATTTGAAAAGTGAATTAGATTGACATACATTTCCTGAACAGATAAAGTTTTAAACAGCATTATCCAATCAATATTTGTAATAAAGTCAGAAATTTTATTGGTGTCAGCCTTTTTGTAATTAAATTTTAAGTAACTGTGCGATAAGTTATTAACAATACTTTTAATAATAAAATCAAAAAAGATGACCAAATGACGTTTATTTATGTTACCAAGGACAGATCTTGGATCAATAGCGCAGATGCTTCCCGACTAAGTTGTGAAGATTAGATCAAGAGCGTTAGTGGCAGAACTATTTGACATTTGAAAAGTCGGAACATTTACATGTTGATACAGATAGGTTCTGGTAAGAGTTTCACTAAAGTTATGCTAGATACCATTTTCATTTTTAATGTTTGTAATGCATCCATTTGACCATACAATTGACAGGAAATTAAAGTCTCCTTTAATAAGTCTTTGTATCCTTTTATATCAATATAGTCTTTAGTCTTTTTGAAAACCAAATCCAAGTTGTTCATGTCAACAATATCGTTGGGTCTGTAAATACAACCAACTAACTACTTGTTGTTTTCAAAGTACACTGTAGCCTAAATTTGTACAATTTTACTTAAGTTAAAAACAGCATCGTTAAGCTCTAATGATTTAATAGTTTCAGTAATATATAGACACACACCACCACCTCTGCGCCCATCATTTCTGTCTCTTCTATATAGATTATAGCCATTTAGATTTACAACCGAGATGCTTTTGAACCATGTTTCACTAACAGCTATGATTTGTGGGCGGTAAGTGTCTACTAATACCTTAAATTCATCAAATTTATTTTCTAAAGAGGTCGCATTTAAATGCATACATTTTAAAGCATTTAGTCTGTTTATAGATAATGGCTGAAAAGATTCTGTTGAGTTAGTACTGTTGAGATTTAATTTTGACGATCTGATTTCCACGAATGCCATATCGAAAGGGTGAATCTTCAGCAAGTGTACTGTTTGCTTCATTTCTTTTCTTTCTTAAATCGTAATCAAGACTTCTTTGTGCTTCAGTTAAATCTGGACTTACGTAAATTGATTTGTAACCTTCTTTCTCTCTCAAATTTATTGCTGCTTGAAGAAGTGAATTTCTTAACGAAACATCACTTTATAGTTCAACTATAATTGGACCTGGTTTAGTTGTATCTTTAGATTTTAGTCTTCTTGCATAAACTGGTGAAACACTGCTTTTGCCAATTACATTAAAAATCTCTTTGATTTTTTTGCTATCATCTGCTTTTTCATCTGTTAAAAATTCCATTTCAGATTCAGGTATTCCATAGATAATTACATTCTTTTTTCTTCTTTCTCTTATATTTAACTCACTTATGGTTGCATTTGCTACAGCAAGCTGGTCAGCTGGTTTTTTAGCATTTTTAGTACCTTGATTTATTACTTGAACCCAATTGCTGCTGATGTTTGAAGGATTTACTACTTTTTTTGCTGATTCTAAATCTACTGGGAGTTTTGCTATTTCTTCGCTCTTCTCATTTTTGTTGTGCTCGAGTAGATTTAATCAATCAGCAAGGGTCATGTAAGGGTTATATATATAAAAAATAAAATAATTGAAAAAAGTAAAATAAAATTTTAACTAAATAACCAACTAAATATAAACAAAAGTCATACATTTTCATGTTTGATTTTTTAAAATCTAATTCAATGCCAGAAACAATGTAAGCAACCACTATTTCAGTTAAGAGTTACAGAAAAAAGAGAGTAAAGTTAAAAGCAAAAAATCTGTTGAATGAAGATTGCGAGGAAAAAAACAAGACAAACAAAAGATTTTAGAGCATGAAGGAATAGATACAGTAAAATTATGTTTATTGATTACGATTTTCAATTTGTAAAAAAAGTCCTCGATATCTAGAGTTTTAAAAAAGAAAAAAAAAGTTACGTGCCCCCCCCCCCTGTCATTATGGTTCTGACATAAGCCTTTAAGTAACTAAGATAGCGGTGCCTTTTTTTTTATGAAAATTTAATTTTGTGATCAACATAACCACCCACCAAAACTTCCTGCATCCGTCACTAGGAATAAATATAAGTTTTTGATACTAACTTTGTTGTTAACATCTACATTAGCTAGATAATTGATAATAATAGATCAGATATTAATTTAATCGCACTAATAGAGTAATATTACGCAAAACTAGATTTTATTTCTTTTACAATAATTTTTATTTCTAGTATTATTTCCCGTTATGTTAAAAGAACGTAAATGTATAAATGTTTATTCATTTCTTGCAATGATTATGCTTTTTTTTTTTAAATAAGTTTTTATAAAAAATTTAAAATTAGGCTATTTCACGAAGACGGTTCACAAAAACCAGATTTAAGCCTCCAGTGGCTATTGATATAATAGTAGCACTATCATCACACCAAAGGATTTCGCTTTTTTATTATTTTTCAACTGTCTCTGCTAATTTTTTAAAATTAGGTAACCGAAACGAAATAATAAATTTCTATTAAATTATGTAGAATACACTTAAATTATGTAGAATACACAGAATTATGTAGAATATGAAGGACTAGATATATTCACAAAAGTTTAGAGAAAAAACATCAAAGCTATTTGATGACAAATGGTTAAATGTTTAAATGGTTAAATGTTTAAATGGTTAAATGGTTACTTTTTTTAAATTCATAATAAATTAAGCTTTTTTTAATACCAAGTTTGACTTATTTAAAAACAAATATACGGGGTAACAAAATATAGCTAAATATATATATTTTTTAATTAATTTACTTTCCTTTAGATAATATTTACAATAAATAAAAAACCGTACATAGAAACTAAATAAAAGGTGAAAGTTGACACACCCTAATAACCCCGACAATCACTTAAATATTCTTTAAAATGCGGAAACTTGTAAGTTAGATACTCGGGCAAATTAGAAAAAATAACAAAAAGTAATGTTTGTTAAAAATATTTATAAAAAGTAATAAAATTGTACATTGTATTGATATCAAATCCTAATGATGTCAAATGCTAAATTTGGCATTTGGCATTAGCTGTCAAATGGTAGATGGTGAAAACAAGTGCAAAATTAGGTGTCAAATGCGGCATTAGATATTTAGCATCTGATCTTGTTCTTGCTCCCGCTATCTGGAATTTGACTGCTGATTTTGTCCTCGTCACTGGGGATTTTAAACTGCATCCCTTATAAAAAAATGTGTGGGGCGTATTCTATAATGTGTTACGCGTTTGCAATGATACACTTCAGAGGAGAACGCCCCTGGACGCTTGACACCTTATTATGTTAGCATACCTATAATGACTATAATAGATGTATAAATAAATCAGTGTGACAATGCATCCTAAAGATTAAAGCTTATTTGTCTATAAAACTGCAGTTTTTCAAAATAAATGATATTTAACTGCGCAAGCAAAGCTATTAAAATGGGAATAATAAAAAAAATTTATCAAACTCATAACATAGTACATAATAATAGTATATAATAATAGCAATAACCAAAAATTTAAGAAATGTAAGAGCAAAATCTAGGTCAGAACTTGGCGCCTCCGGACCGTTTTTGAGACTCACCTGAGGGGAGCAACCAATCACTGTTCCTTTTTTTAGAAAAAAATGAACATTGGTTGGTTGCCTCTCTCAAAAGAGTCTTGAAAAGGATCTAGGGAGTGATGACTAGAATTTTGCAGGCTGCAAAGATATTAAAATACAAATATAACAAAAAATTAACCAAATTTCATAAAAGAGCAAACACAACAGCATGCAAAACCCAGGTCAAATTCAACACCCCTGGACCATTTTTAGGACCCGCCCGAGGGTGGCAACTGACCACTGTTATTTTTTTCAGAAAAAATGAAAAGTGGTTGGGTGCCACTCTCGAATGGGTCTTGGAAAGGATCCGGCAAGCACCAACTAACAACCAGGATTTTGCAGGCTGCACACGGTATAACTAGTTCAAAAAACAGATTTCAAAAATAATATCAAAGAACAACAATTTATACTGTTGTTGCTTTTACTAGAGGTGGTTGCAGGTAAACAATGGCAGCAGCAATTATCCATATATCATCTATTAGAGGGACTAATGTAATAGTAGAGTCGAAATTCTTTCAGCCTTCCAATGACATGTTCAATGTGTATTCTTGCATGTGCTATGCGCTTGCAATGATACCCTTCAGAGGGTGTAAACTGTCGCTTACTACGTAAAAATGGTGGAATTACAGCTATTACTTGCTTTGATAGAAATAAATCTTGAACATTGAAACCTTTATCAAAAAGTGCAATAAAACCCGGAGTGAATCTTCTTGCTACATTGCAATCTTCAGTGATAAAACGATCTGAGGAAGATCCAGAGTAACCTTTAGAAACAAAAGAGATAGAACCACTTTTAGTACAAAATATAAGTTTTTTTAATGTGTTTCTACTTTTATAAAAACTATATGTTTGATATTGAGCTTTAGCATTGGCAGATTTTTGAATAGTTTGTTCAGTACAGTCACCAATACCTTCAACATAAACAAAATCTCCAATAAAATAAGGATGTGTAAAATTTAATGTTTCTTCTGGAGTAGGCTAATATATTAATGGTTTAAGTTCTCGGGCTAATAAAGTCATAAGTCATAAGTGTAGTTAAAATCCTAGACACGTGACTTACTGAAATTTTAAAGCGAAATGCTAAATCTTGTAATGGTGAGTCAAGTCAAATACGCATTAAAGTAAGTAACACTTCATCTTCAACAAAAAGCTGTTGAGCCGGACCAGGTTTCTTTTTACTTGAAGGTTTAATAGCAGGACAATTGCTATTGCATTGGTTCAAATGAACATTTATGATCCATGAAGTATGAAACTTCTATAATATATAAAAAAATTTTTCAGTTGGACACCCAGTATACAATTTTATGACTTTGGGTAAAGAATACACTGCCTCCCATGTTAATCTTTCATAACTACTTTGTTTATAAAGTGTTGTTGGTGTTAGATGGAGAAAGTTGCTGATCAGATGCTGTTGATGATAGATATGGAGAAGATATTGACAGAGAAGACTGTTGGAGAATGTTGTTGTTATTGTTACTGCTACTAGTAGTGGTACAGGTACTTGAAAAATGTGTATTATTTTGTTTTTTAGAAACTTTATTAGGTGTATATCGAGGCATTGGTAATTTTATTTTATTTTGAGGAGATATTTCGTATTCTTTAAAATATAACCTTGGATGAGGGGATAGCTCAGTTGGCTTCCCATATTCAAAATGATTTGCACATACTTTTGTATTCTTATTTACAGCATATAGGTTTCTTTTTTTTGTTAAAGGGTTGACTATTTCTCTGTTAATAATTTTACTCTATGTGAAAAAATATTTCTCTTTACAAGTAAAAAATTTTAATTCACTGAAACTTAATGTCTTCCAAATATGTTCTTTCAAAACATACTTTTCTTTGCATCGGCGATCATTGTTACAACCAAAAACTGCACAATGATCACTCTTACCCATAAAAAAAAAAATTGTTGCAAATAAAAAAAATAAAAAAATAGTTATCAACCAAATAGATAATAATGATCAACTTTCAAAAAACTAATTAGAAAACAGCAGGATATTTACAAATTTAACTTTTGTTTGCTCCCAGGCAATCCAAAAATGCAATGCATAGTTATAATGACATCATTATTTGGCAAAAAGTCTATTAACAATTGCACAATTCCTTTATAAAAATTTTTTACTATAAGTTTTTACATTTTACTGGATTTTCTTAAATGTGTAGTCATAAAATATGCCCCAGAAAAATTGTGTATAAAAATTTTGTATTCATACTTTTTTTTAATAATAATATATTAAAAAATGATTTTAAAAAATAATTCAAAAAAATTCTTGATTAGTTGACGCTGAAACAGAGTTTTTGTTTAACCATCAGCGCTTGCACTATTTTATTGATAAAATTGCTTGCAGCTCTTCTCCTTTTTTTTTTAAATTGTCCAAAATGATTTGATTAGGCTTAATTTTGGGAAATTTGGAGGATTTATAACCTTGGCCACAATATTGCTTCATTCTAGTAGTATTATAAATATGCAATTAGGGCGTGCAATACCGGTTTCAGTACTACCGGTATTAGCTTGTAAAATTGAGTTTGGTATTACCAGTATTTGCTCTCTGAATATCGCAGAGCGCAACAAATCATTATTTTTTAAAGAATGATGACGTTCAAATTATTTATTGGCAAACATCTAATTTCAAAGATTTATGTCAAATAAGGGAGTTTCATTTTCAAATAATTTGTATTCTAGTTAATAAGTTATTAGATATATCAAAGATGCTTATTGAATTTAATAAATTTTTATTTTTTCAAAACAATTTTTTACACATTTGCAAAGTGCGCGCAAATTAATGATAATTAATATGCAATGACCTATTGATTGTAAACTGTTATCGATTGATACTAAACAGTGAATTTTTCTCAATTTAGTTTAAGTTTATTTACTAATAAAAAAAAAACATATAAACTTGAAGAAATTAAAATAAAAGGAAAAAAAAAAAAAGTGGTTTTGACATTTCTTTTTTAAAACTTATAAAAATAGTAATGTCATATCGTAATAATATCATATTTATCAATATTGTAATTAATAATAAGTTAATTAAAATATCATATTTTAGGCAGTGTTAAACGCACAATAAAAAGTGAAAACTATAAAAAGCATAATAATTCTAAATATTTTTTTAGATTATATATTTTCAGTAAAACTTAAAAACTTTTTTCAAAACTTTTAAAATATGTTTTTAATATACAAACAAACATTACTTCACTTTAAAGAAGATAAGAGAATTAAAAAAAAAAGCACATTATAGAAGAAAGCATTCATGTTTAAGCTTGGTTTCTTTTGTAGTAATTGCAAATGCATTTATTTTAAGTAAAATTTTGGATGTTTTTGTTAATGCATGCAAAAACTATGCTAAAACATAATTACTTTCTTTAATGGTGTACTTGAAAGTAATGCTATTGAAGCTAGCATTCATGTTTTAGCATGGTTTCTTTTATAGTCTTAAAAATGCTTTTAAATTTTAGTAACTAATTGTTTTTGATAATAAATATGTGTTTTTTATAATAAATAAAAAACTATCAATCCCATAACTATTTGAAAATTGCTGAAGTAATGCGTTAGTTTTGAAAATTTTTTTTAAGCAAACACCAACATTTGCATAAGTAAAAGAAAAGAAACAAGACATTCGTTTTACTGCTTTTTTTTTTTTAAACAAACATTATACGATTCTTTTAAACAAACATATATACAATTTGTTGCGCCCTATACCGGTGTTAATATTTATTCAATTTTTATTCAATATCTTTACAGCATATAACAAGCTAAAGGTTTCGAAAGTGTTTCTAAATTTCCAAATATCTACAAAAAAACTGTTATGGACAATGTAGAAATTATTTTTAAAAAATGACTTGTGAATTGCAACCTTCAAAAGTACAAGGTTCAGTTTAACATTGGGCGAGGTATATGAATGTTAACGCTTGTGCAAATGGTAAGTTTCAAAATCTTGGCCTTATTTGAGTATGGGAAAAATGCCTGCAGATAAATGTTTGGATATATTGAAGTCTAAATTGACTTTGCTTAACCTTGATCGGAAGGACTGTATTATCAGTATGACTGATGGAGCTGCAGTAATGAAGGGATTTTTTGTTGTTGTTAATTCACCTCCCCAAGTTCGAGAAGGCCACATCATACTTAATAGTTTACCTCGATTCTGCCAGCTTTAAAGCACAAAATATTTGTCTTTCCCAATCTCTTACTCAGAAAGTCAATTTTGCAACTTGTTTTTCAGACAATCCTAATTGTAATGACTGGATCAATCTCAAATATCATACACCATGGAGTAGGCTTAAGAGGGCAGATGATAAAACAAAGGGTATTTGTAGTGTATGCAGAAAGACATTTTCCCTAAAGTAATATGGGTATAATTTTGTATTTATTGTATTTATTGAATTTTTGTACTTATATTAATGTATTGAAAAAAATAAAGAAAATAAAAAATAAAATTAGAAATTTTTTTTTTTTATTTTCTTTATTTTTTTCTCCTTATTTGCAAGAGAAAGTCTTGAAAATAAGGAGAAAAATGTGTTTATTCAGAGTTTTTGCAAATCAAGGATGGTACAATCCATGATCAATATGGCATTGTTAATACTCTGATATTTTAAAACTGTTGATGGAATCATCAAAAATTATTCTATCCTAAATGTTTTTGTTGACATGAAGATTGTTGTACTATAACTTAAGCTAACATAGCCCAGAAATGATGTACCCAGTATTTTTTTAGACAACTTTTACAGATTCAACATCACAGCATGTATACAGCATTCAACTAGCTGTAATCAAAATTTTGTACAAAAAAACAGTGTAAAACAACACAGATGAAACCTATTCTGATGAGGAAACTGATTTTGGCATAAGAACAAATTTTACAATTGATATTTCATCTGAAATTAATATTAAAAACACTGATGTTTATTCCGTAATGGAAAAAATCAGAAAAGTCCTAGAAAAATTTAAAAATCTCCCACTAAAAATGATTTTGTTTTACAAAAATATGTAAAAGACATTCTTGGAAAAGAAATGTCATTAGTTTTAGATACTAAAACCAGATGCAACAGCCTCCTAGATGTGCTTGAGCAATTTCACAAGTGGATGGATTACAAGTGGAAGACTTGAACTTTTGTTCGGTTCTGGTGTTATTAATGTTGGAAAAATTGTCAAACAAATTAAATGTGGAAAAGAAGGATGCGTTTCTTCTTAAGATAAAAGAGACCAAGCATAAATTTTAATGCTCTGGATTATATTCACAATCCACAGCAGGAGCTAAACGCCATTCACTATGGTTTTGAACAAAATAAATATTAATTTTATCATAGTTAATCTAGAAACAGATAAAAACAATAAAATTGAAAATGACTAATGTGTTGTTATAACATAACAAGAAACAATCTCATTATTGAAAGACAAACGGCATGACATTATAAATAAAAAAATTGGCAAAAACATCTCAAATGCATCTGATAGTCTTAACGCAACAATAAAATGACTTATTTAAAAGAATGTTGTTCAAATTTATTAAACAACATTCTTTTAAATGAAGTCATTTTGAACAAATTTATCAAACTTTGTTAACAATAAAACCAACAAGTGTGGATTTAAAAAAGGTTATTTTCCGCTGCTGGCATAATTTGTATCAAAATAAAGTTTGAATCTTAAATCACTTGATACTTTAGTTAACTTTATAAAATAATTGACAACAGTTAAAAAATTGTGTTTTCTTTTAATTTTGTTTTTAATACTGGTATTGAAAAAAAGTAGTTGTGGTATTATTGGTTTTAGTAAAATGCTGTAATTTGAATGCCCTATATGCATTTTTTGAATAATGATAAAAAAATATGAATTATTATCAATAAGATCTTAAAAATGACTAAAGTATCTTTTGCAAGCACTCTTTTACTTATGTTTTTGTATTTACATCAAGTGGAAAAAGATGTACTTTGTTGACCACAGCCACAAATAGATTGGAGAGCTAAAGAGCTAGAAAAGCATCAAATGATTAGTCTATGAAAGATAGTCTATTTGTACTAAAAGTATTCATGAGATAAAACTTAACACTTCCAAGCAGCGCAGCTGTTGAAACATTCAGTTTTAATACCATTGTATGTTACCTTTATTTAACCTCATTCATTACGTTACTGTTATTCAACAATATTGACACCACAGTTATAAATTAAATTATAATTTATTTAATTACATGATAGTTTCTAAAGAACTATTCAAACTTGTTAATAGGTGCATAGCTTATGAATCATATGTAAATGTAATATTCAAATAAAATATTCATTGAATTATTTCAGAATTGTTTTCATTATGTTAAAACCAATTAATACTTATAGTTAATAGTTTTTTGAAGCCATTAAATTATGGTAAGATTACTTTTATTAGATTTAGGGTCAGTTTATGATATTTCAACCAATAGTCAGTGGAAAAACAACTTTGACATGATTTTCCATTCCTTATCTAGATTCAATTTAAAATTTAATATCTCCAGCTATCTAAAAGTGCAAATTTTTTAAACTTGTTGTAATGAAGAAAAAAAAATTATTAAATAATTAATAACACTATCATTTTTTTAATAATAATTTTCCAATAATGCATTAAACCTTTGATAATTAAAATAATCTCTTAATTAACTAAGGTTTAATGCATTATTGGAAACCAGTACCTCCAACCTGCCTTCAGGCTCTTGTAAATAGGTGTAACCAAACATAAGTCATTAATTAAAAAGAGAAAATAATGGCCTCCTTAATCTGATATAGTTGATAGATGCAAAAAAAAAAAGTAGTTTAGTAAGTATTTAGAGCCCTGCACTATAGCTCAAATGCAATATTCATGAAAAATTGAAAATTATTTTAAAATTGCAACTTTATTTACTTCTATTTTATAAAGATTAAATTGCTAATAATTCAGAGCATAAGTAGAACATTGAATTCAGGCAAGAAATGTAAAGTAGAAAAAAATGAATCTAGCAATTATACAAATTATTTAACATTTTCTTTAAATAAGTTACTTATAAAATGTAAGTGAGTTTTAATTTTAAAATAATATTTTTTATATATAATTTTAGATAAAATATCCTTTTTGCAAACTTATATAAGTGTTTGTAATAAAATAATCTATTTGTTTGATATTTTGCTTTTCAAAAAACTTAGTTATTGAAGTTTTTTTCATTATAGTCTTTTACATGATTTTTTGTATCTTATTATTTGTAAAATCTTTTTTATATGGTGTGATACTATATTTAGCAACGGGCTATAATGTTAGGTAGAAAATATGCAGAATAGAAAATATAGGGGATAATGAGTTATTTTCCATTTTACTTTATTTTTCTGTTTTTTTTAATAAATAGTAGACTAAAAATAATGCAAATTTCCCTAATTCCGAACAAAATCGCACATAAAGTTGAACAACTCCACTTGTTTTTGAATTTGAAATTTATTTTTTTAATAAATAAACTTGAACCTAAACTGAATCGAACCATATTAAGCAACAAGTTTATTTATAATAAAAATATTGTTAATTTTCAATTTTTAAAAGTGAATTTTTTCGTTCGGAATTAGAAACAGGTGTTCCTAATTCAGAACATACATCAAAAATTAGCATCAAATTTAAAATAGTAAAACTATTTATATTAGCACCTTGAGTTAAGTAAAAAGATTTTTAAAAATACTTTTATATTTTAACGCAAGGGTTTACGTTACGTTTTTCAAGGGTAACGCATTGTTTTTGTGCAACATTTGTTTGGTAACATTGTGTTGGTATAGAGTGTGCATTATCTATTTATTAGATTCTGTCTTCCTTTTTTTTTTTTTTTGTAATCAGTTTTAAAAAAAAAACCTTCAGTATCATTGTCTGTTTTGTCAGATAACCACTGTTAACCAGCAGATATCTCAGTTATTAGTATCAAGTTGGTTGCAGCCTTAGCGAATCCTCCCCTGTTAATCTAATAGGAAGCTTGTTGTGCTTTTTGCCATTTATAAATGCAGATTTTCTTCATCTCTTACACAGATGTATTTATAAATAGCAGTAATTCAAAGACTGAAACATTGTCAGTAACCCCATAATGTTGCTCCCTGAAAATTATTATCTTATAACCCTCCATTATTATAACTACTCCATAATTCTTTGCCATTAAATCATAGTATCACAGTTAGTTTTTACTAAATAGTATTGCTTCAATATATTTGTATTTGTCTGTTATCTGTAAATTATTAAATCTCTATAGTACAGCTACGGTTGCCATCTCCAAACGAATACTAATTCATTTGGAGGTGGCAACCCAAGCTGTACTGTAAGCTTAAAAAACTATAATAAAAAATATGGTTTTAAAACATTAAGCTGAAAAAAAAAAAACGAATAAAAGTTATCCACACCCCTTGCACGCAAATTTAATTGTTTTGTGATAAATTGATAGCGCAAGGAATACAGGACAAGTTAAAATATTTTTCACATGGAAATCATTTGCTTGTAGCTTTGTCCCAAAAGCTCCATTCAAAAGCTACCGGCATATACCTGTATTTTCAAAACTATTACATGCATTTTCTGCTTTAAAGTCGATATTTGCAAAAAGGTCTTATAGCATGGCTGGAAACTAATGGTTACTTAATCTTGAATAAGAATTTCTAACCAAATAAAATTCTACCAATCGCTTCCATTCTGCCCTTACTGTTTTTAAAACTCCAACATCTAGTGTTTGCAAAACAGGACTTGTGTGAGCTGGCAAATTATGTTGTTTGATTAAGTTAAGCTTTTTAATTCAAAATTAATGTGAGAAGCATGGCTGTCTAAAAATAGAATTTTAGACCCTTGAAGTGTGTTTGTGTGAACTATAAAAATTGAACAAAACCATTCTATGAAAATTTCGCTTTCCATTTAATCTGATTTTCTGGTGAAGTAACAAACACCAGAAGCACCACTTTGAACACAAGCTTTCATCAAATTTCAACCTTTGTAAATGACTTGATTAGGTTAAAACTGTAGTCATTTGTTTTTTATTTGTTGGGACAAGTTGTTTTGGATTTTTTATTCCTTTTCGACAATGTCAACTTTAACTTGACCGAATTTCAATCCTTTTTATCACAGTTGAACACATAAAACGGCTTTTCAATTAAATTAACCTTTCAATAAACATTGCCAACTTGGCTGAACCATTCATCAATAATTGCCGGTTGCAAAGACATCGTTCTTACAGCTTGCATGCTAGGAGCATTGTTATTGTACCACTTTGGAGTAGGTTTACCGGTCTTGAATAAATGAGTTTGTTTAGATTCCTTCAAAAAGTTTTTGACCACAGTTAAAATATAATTTCTTTTTAAGCCAATGTCACTCATAAACTGTACAAGTTTAACTATAAACCTTTCGGTTAATTATGCAGGCCTTGTTTTAAATAAAAAATGCTTAATGCATTAGCTTATTTGACGATATTTGACGTCATAAAATTCTCTTTATTTTTTTATTTTTTAAAGACATTAACTTTTTTAAATTACTGCAATAATATTAATTACCACAAAACAAAATTAATGTTATTTAACAGTTTTTTTATTATTACTATAAAGGAATGTTTATTTTTTTAAATATAAAATAATTGAATTTAATATTGCACTTTTAAAAATGTTTGATATTAACAAACTTCTTTCTTTTTTTGACATTTGCATAAATGAATTAAAATATGTTAAATTTTTGAGTTCTTAAAATGAATATTTCTTACATTTCTAATTGCGGCTTCGGAACTACAAATGATTTTTATTTAAAAAAAACTAGCAAACTAGTAACAAATAAAAGATACTTTATTTATTTAAAGTTCACTAGTTTATTATTAATCGCTGAATATATCATTTATTAAAAAGTAATCGCTGCAATTTAATTTGCATTATAAAAATAAAAGTTCAACTTATGTCTTGTGCAAACTTTTGATGCAGTCGTTTATTTAAAAAATATTTTAAGTAAAAAAAAAAAAATGTTTAGGAAGGAAAACAATTGCAATAAAAAAAAGCTGATTTTTTTTAAAGAACAAATAAAATTTAAAAATTGAACAATATTTTGTAGTATTTTTAAATAGATTTGACAGTATTAACCTTAATTTTAATAAACTTAAATATATTTTTCAAGTCAAAATTTAAATGTATATATTTTAAATCTAAATTAAACTATATATATACTTTTTTAGCAGAACAAAATTATATATTTTTATTATATTAGTTTTAAATTAAATCAATATTTTATATAAGAACTAAACTATGTTTTTGATTTTCGATCTTTGCTTCAAGCTTAAAAATCAATCGTTACAATAAAATATAAACAAAATAAAAATAAACTTTTAATTTTATTTGAGTTTTTTAAAAAACTCATATAGTCTTATCCACTTATTGTATAATTTAAAAGTTAAAAAATGATAAAAAGATGCTTAACCGGAATTACTTACTGCTTACGTAAAAATCGCTTAAGGCGTACGTAATTTGCTCTATGCTTAACACTTTAAAACAAGGTCTGCTCTCTGTTACTTGGCTTATTGCTCTTGGCCTACCAAAACCAGCAGCTCCATTTATTCCTTTTAATCTGCAAAAAATAGTTATTTTAGGAATGTTATAGCTTAAAGCTGCTTCTGAATATAACATCTTATTATTAATAGCCTCAACACTTAGTTTAATTTTTCTTTTGCAATCTTCATTCTTTAAAATTTTTGACATTTTTTTTATTAACAAAACGTTAATAAGATAAACAAGACATTTGGAAATTCATTAAAAAAGATAAAAACATTTATTAGTTTTTAAGTTAATGTCTTTAAAATACTATTGTTAAAAATTGTTGTTAACTACTTGCATGTAAAAACTTTTATAACTTATGCAAAACATAAAATGCATTCCAAAATCTGTTCTGAATTTGGGAAGCATTTAAATTATTCAGAAAAGTACTGTTTTTTAATTAGCTTATGAAATATTGCTAACTTTTGACTTTTTTTTCAGATAAATAATCACTATTAAATTCTACATTGAACAGTATGCAACTTAGTTTGATTTTTTCTTCTTTAAGTCAATTTTATATTGTTGGTTTTTCAAGGTTTTAAAAAGTGTTTTACTTGCAATTAAAAAATTTCATGGTATCAATATGTATTTTAAATACATTTTTTCATATTCTCATTACCCTTGTCTTCTAATTTATTAATCAGTTTTTCTTTTAAAAATCCTACAAAAATAAAACATGCAGTAGTAACAATAAGTGAACTAAAGCTGTTCAGAATTAGGGTTCGTCTATAGATTATGTCAAGCTATAAGAGGAGGGGATTTGAAGGTTTTGTGACGACATACAAAAAAATTGAAAATTTTGTAATTTACGGACAACCCCTTAAGGACTGTTTGGAATAACATTTAGAAGTCAAAAAAAGTTCTCTAGTTCTACTTATTTAAACAAATCTCACACTAAAATATAAATCTCACACAAAAAGCATTAAATTGATTCAATATGATTATCATTGCAATAAATAGAATGATGTAATTTTATATTTGTTTGTCTCCTCATTGCAAACACATAATGGTGCTATCAGGAAACGGTGTAGAAGAAATACTGGGCATGTGGTTATGCAATTTTTGAAACAGTCACGCTTTTAATCAAAATGCTGCCACAATAACAAGTTTAATAATTGGCTTTCAACAAGCCAGCATGCGATTAGTTAATTAAAATATTTTTTTGTGAAGCAGACTTTTTGACAGCAGAAACTACTGATTTAATTATAGTAAAACAACTCTTGAAGCTGGTACATGTGAAATGGCTATTATCAGCAGCCCATCTGCATTTATCAGTCATCTATAACAACTACAACCAAAATATCTGCTTTTAACAGAATCTAACACTTATTAATTATAATTACTAATGCATATTTAATTTTCATTTAAGTATGGAAGAAAAAAAGGTACAATGTTTGTAAAAGAATTTTGTAAAATATAAAAAGATTTTGTTTGTTATGCTTAGTATCATAATATTTATGCTTGTAAAATATTTTTTAACTTTGAAATTTTATTAAAACAATAAAAAACATATATTACCTGAAATAGTAGCACTAGAAGTGCAACAAGAAGCATCTTTAGCTAAATTTGTATGATTAAGTGAAGTTGTCTCACTTTGGGCACCAGAAGGACGAGAGTCAAAACATAAATCTTTATATGGAAACACGGGTGTGAATTTTGAAATTTGATTTGATTTTATAGGATTCATCAACATTTCTGAAATGAAAACCAACGTTTTTTAAAAAAACAAAATTAAAATGGTTTATACTTTTCACATTAAACATTTTGGCTAAAAATCTGCATTTTTTCGCGAAAAAAACAACAACAATATTTGTCATAAAAACGTAACAAAAAAAAGTAATAAAAAAAAAGAGAAAAAGGTCCTCAAATTTAAATTTGGGCAGTGCCCAAATACGGTTGACGCTAACGAAAACAGCCTAAAATAGCCCCTGAATTTTAAACTTATTGATAAAAAATTTGATTTGATTGTTTTGGATTAATTAGCAATTCTAAAATAAAAAACCAACATTAAAAAAAAAAAAAAAAAAAAATGGCTTTATACTTATTATATTAAACATTGTTTGTTTTAATATAATTGAATCATATTTATATTTTAAAATAGATTTTAAAATGTAAAATTAAACTATTTGACTATAAAGTAACATTATAAAGTAAATAATAGAAATTGAAATTAAACACTTTTTTTCATGTGGTGATAGTCAGTTCGCATTATTGTTCTTTTCACTAACTTAAAGATATAGGCCTCAGATATGAGAATCAAAGTTATAAGTTATTATGTACAGGCATGCATTGCAAAAAATTTATAATATTATAAATTTTTTAAAGTTGTTAGGCATTTTGAGGTTTTTTAACATAATAAAGAAAGCTTATCTAAGCAATTTGATTGGTTAAGAAAATATTTGATAATACTTTAAAGTATATATATAACTTGTTGAAAATAAATTAAGTATCTTATAAAATTGACAGCTAGTTTTAATAATGTAAATCATATTTCTACTTTTAAGTTATCCAAATTATTATTAATGTAAATACAAAAATGAAAATAATAGAATTATAATACTTAACAATTTGTATGATTTCTATTATTTGTAAACAGTCATAAAAAATTATTAGTTAATAAAGCAAAAACTTGAGTTCTGAAACCATTAAAAAGCAATTAAAAAAAATACTTATTTATTCAAACATATACAATAAAAAAAACCTATAATTTGATCAATTACTTTAATATAATAATAACACAAAAAATATACTAAAAACAGAATTTGAAAAGTTGGCGAAATGCTACATTTACTTTGAAAAAATAAAGAAAATGTCAGGGTGCTTGAACCTTTTTTAAATTTAATTATGGTTTAAAATCACGAGGAGCAATCAAACTCTTGCTTCTTTTATCTATTAAAGTATAATATTCTATTTTTATAATTTTTATCTTTGTAAAATGCATTATTATGCTATTTAACTTGCTATTTTTAAAAGAATAAGCTCACTCCTAAAAAAAATGATGCAAATTTGCAAAATTATCAAATATTCCAACATTTATATTATAATCTTATCAGCATTATCATGTTTGGTCAGGAAGACATGAAATTACAGGACATAAAAAAATGCGCTGAAAAAAATTACTCAGTTAATGCAAAAAGCTAACTCTTATTCTAACATTAAAACTCTAATACTGACATTGAAGCACATAAAACTCATACTGATAATAAAGCATACTTAATTTTAAAGTTGTAATAAACTGTTATTAAAAAAGCTATATCAAACAACAATAAATTTGTGAGGTTGTTTTGTCAATATAAAAAGCTTGAGTTAACATAAAGTTAACATAAAGTTCTGAGTTTGATCCCTACCACATCCCTGGTAGTACTGCGCTCAACTTATTTCTCCATGCAGTGGCCTTGTTTGTCAAGGTTCATGTATCGGAGTTAGAGTTGAGAGAGGGATGTAACCACAACTAAAGTAGCCTCCGTGACTGTAGTCGCCTTCATGGCTATGGGAAGGTAAATTAAAACAATAATGAAAAGAAGCAACCTTGCCATTAGTGATGTACCGAGAGCAAGGCTATTATACCAATTAAAGCTAATGGTAGGGTTTAATCTATGTATATAAAGGTAATTCATTAATATTAGGTATGCAATTTGCATATATAAAGTGCATCTATGCACAAGCTTTGCTTGGCTTATTAACGGGTGATGCAGAAGTTATCGGACAAAATAAAAACGTCAATAACTTATTTATAAATAAAAAACCAAACTACTATTATATATTTTTTAAATAAAGCATTTATCTTTTAATAAAAATATTTTATTTTTTATATGAAAAAATACCACCATCTGTAATTGATCTCAATTTTGCTCTGAAGCCTTTCATATGCAACTGTAAAAAGTTTAAATCAATTTCTTGTAGTTTTAGTTAAATGCGATCAATCAAAACTTGCTCTGTTGAAGCTTGCCAATCTCCCTCGTAAACCTTCTGTGCCAAATGTCCCCAAAATTTTTCAATTGGTCGTGCTTGAGGCACATTTGGGGGATTGGATTCTTTATCAACGTAGTAGACATATTGGTCCTTCAAATTAAGAGAATCTTTAGAATAATGAGAACTTGCTTAATCTGAACAAAATAAATAGTTAAAGTCTCCATGATACTTGTGATAAAATGAAAGTCGTTTTTCTAAACATTCATTAATATAGATTGATGAAATGATCCCTACAGCCATGGAAGTGCGAAACAATGGCTCGGACATACCACGGTCAGATATGGCTATCCACATTAATAAATTTTTTGGAAATTTCTCTTTTTCAATAAAACGAACACTTTCTAGGCATGTCTTTTTGTTGTATGTGTAGAATCCAGAATTTCCAGGCATGTTGTCCCCTGCAAAACAAAAGTATTTTTCGTCATCGATGATTAGAAGCGATTTTGTGTTATAGAGTTAGTTAACTAGTTTCCTGCTTCTTTTCTTTGCCTATATTTGTTGTTCTATAGCGTATTTTGGAGTCTTTTCACGTTTTCTATATATAATATTCATTTTTTTTAACTGACGACCAATTGTCGATTGATTTACACCGAATTTAATACCAATTTTTCTCTGACTGACCCCTTTTCGATTGTTGACAAGTCTCATTAATTCGGCTTTCTTTTCTCTAGTCCAGGATGTCGGACCACCAGGGTGCTTTCTATCAGAAAATGATTGAACAGTTTCAAGTCTTTTTAGGTTATCATATATTGTACTTCTAGCAAATCCATCCTTTTCAAAATGATATACGATTTTTTTTTTTCATAAGCAAGTGTTTCCGAGTTTGATCCCCATCACACACCTGGTAGTACTGCACTCAACTTGTTTCTCTGGACTCATTTGTCAAGCTTTGTGTTTCGGAGTTATAGAGTTGAGAGGGGGTTATACCCACAATTAAGTAGTCTCCTTGACTGTAGTGGCCTTCTCACCCTTGAGGAGGTGAACTACCAAAAAAAAAAGAACAGATTTATTTAATTGTAACAACTTTCAAAAACATTTATCTTTTTTTTTTCAACAAAATTTTTCTAACTTTTTAAGTGTATTAACTTTTGTGATTATTAAATAAAGTTTATTCAAGTGACTTTTGTTGTCTAAAAAAGTTGTCATTTAGAAAAACGTAATATTAAAAAAAAATTATTATTAAAAATACATACTTTTATAACTTAAATAATATAAATTTAAAAAATTATATACAACTTTTAATAGAAAATTCAATAGAATTCAAATTCAATATCATAAAATTCAATAGAATAGAAAACAAAATTAATACAACTTTCAATAGCACTTTAGGAAAATTAAAAAAATAAGAAAATAAAATAAAATATATATATATATATATATATATATATATATATATATATATATATATATATATATATATATATATTCACAAGTTTCAATAGTACTTTAAAAAAAAAAAAATTAGTAAATTGTTACTTTATTTAAAATGGTTTCGCTAATATAAAAACTTAATAAAGATAAAAGTTTCAATGTTCTTAATTCAGTGCATTTTTGATATGTTTTTTAAAATAGCCACATACTAATTGTCAAAAAAATAATAATGCATAGTCAGATATTGGTGTAAAATTGCACACCTTCCTGATTTAGTCTGCATTATAAATAATATCATTAATAATATAACAAAAAATAAAAAAATTATAAAAATTATTATCTTTTTTAATAGAGATTTTACATTCATTGGGTTTTTCTGAAACTAATTAGGTTTTTCAGTTCATCTAAAACTAATACTTATTTAACTTAATCCACTTCCCTCAAACATAAATATATATATATATATATATCAATTTATTGATTCAAGTTATTTTTTCTTATACAAACTTTAAAAATTTACTGAATTCACTAAACATAGACTAGTCACATATATAATACTACTTGTAGTAGTGAGTGTAGTTCCTTTAAAAAAATTTTAAACTTCAAGTTTAAGAAATTCTATTGTTTTTTAAAATAATAAATCAAAGCAAAAGCAGGTAGTGAACTATTTAATGCTTGTAATATTATACAGTTCATCAGTATATATGATGAGATTTACTTTTATCAATGAATGAACAATCTCAAATATTTTTTATCTAACACAGGAAAATGACAACTTAACAACAAAAAATTAGCAACTACAACCCAAAATACAAAGGATAAGTGCAATTAAACAGTATAAACATATTATGTATTTTTAAAGTATATTAGACCCAAACCACAAAAGCATATTATGCTTTTGTGGTTTGGGTCTAATATACTTTAGAAATACTCTGAAACTTTACCACACTACTTTTCTTTTGTAATTATTCACCTCCCCATGGCCGAGAAGGCCACTACAGTTGAGGAAGCTACTTTTTTTTGTGGTTACAACACTCTCTTAACTCTATAACTCCAGAACACAAACCTCTACAAACAAGGCTGCTGCGCCAAGAAACAAGTTGAGCACGGTACTACCACAGACGTAGCGGGGATCAAACTCGGGACTTCTTGCTTATGAGGCAAGGGCTCTACCACTGCAACACTATCATTTGTTATGGTAAAATTTGTTACGTTATAAATTTTAATATTAACTAATCTGTGTACTCTTGTACCTTTACTCTTAGGAAATTTTTATGCTTTCAAATCAAAAATATATTTATAAAATTACATTATTAAAATAATCATAATAATTTATTGTTCAACATTTCACTAAAGTTTTTTTGTACCCTTTACTAAATCCAATTTGTATTCTCAAGTTAGTCTTTTGATTTACTTTTTAACATTAGAGCATATTTTGAATGCCTTGCTAGATTCTTGATTTTACCAAATAAAATAGAGAGTGCTTAATCTTTATCGTCTTTTGAACCTTTGCATCCAACCAGGGTTGACTATTCCTTATTTTGTTATTAAAAATTGGAATAAACAATCAACAAGATTCATTATATGTATGTAAAAAAAAAACAATGTTTGTAAAAGTTAAACCTTTTGTTTGCTATGCTTATTATCCTAATTTTTATTAAAACAATAAAAGAAAATTATTACCAGGAATAGTAGCATAAGGAATAGTAGCATCAGAAGCGCAACAACCTAAATCTTTAGCTAAACATGTAAGATTAATTGAATCTCTCTGGGAATCGACAATACATAAATCATTTTGTGGATACACATTGGTAATTTGATTTGATTGTTTTGGATTCATCAGCATTTCTGAAATGAAAAAAAAAACATTTTTAAAAACAAAATTAAAATAGTTTACACTTTTCAAAGTAAACATTGTTTATTTTAATATAGTTGGATTGTATTTATAATTTTAAATAAACTTTATAAAATAGAATTAAACTCTACTTGACTATGAAGTACATAATGAAATAAACAATAGAAATTGAAATTAAACACTTTTTTTCAAATGATGATAGTCAGCTCGTACTATTGTATCTTTTACCAACTTAAAAATCATCTAACAAGCTTCAGATATGAGAATTAAAGTTATAAGTTAGAATGTAAATTAGCTGGTGAACCTCAACTTTATTTTTTCAGCTAATTGTTATTACAATAATCTAGATTTTCCTATAACTATGAACTGTAATGTAGTTGATGAATTATTTACCCTTTGTCTTCTAGGATTAAATCTTACATCCGATCTTTCTTGGAAACCATATATCAAAACCATTTGAAAACTAGCATCTTTTTATCGTGCTCACCACTTTCTTACTCAGGATTCTATTCTTTATCTCTACAAATCTCAAATCTGTCTTTGCATGAAATACTGTTGCCATATTTCGAGTGGATCTTCTAATGATGCCCCTTCTCTTTTAGACAAGGTGCAAAAACGCATTATGAACATTTTTTTTTTAAACATCTTTCCTTTTAAAAAGGCTGCAGGCAACCACTAATTAGTGGTTGCCTGCAAAACCACCTTTTCAAAATGATATACGATTTTTTTTTTTTTTTTCTTTCTATTAGATATATTTACAAAAACATTTTTAGTCGCTTTCGAAAAGATTCTCGTTCAGCTGCATTTAACCTCATTTTAAATAATTGTGTTTCAAATAATAAAGTTTATATTTTATAGAACGTTTGTGCCTACGCATAAAACCACAAAAACTAATTATTATGCTCAAATAATGAAATTAGGATTTGTCGGATAACTTCTGCATCACCCGTTAGCCAATGCTGATGCATCAGCCAATGCAGATTAATCAACCAATGCCATTAGTTAATCAATTAGCTGCTGGTTACAAATGGCATAGGCTAGTAGGCTGTCGCTGCTGATGTATAGGTACATATTCAGAAACAAACCCAGACCTGTTTTAGTACTGCTGGAGCGGTATGGGCGCCAAAAAGATTATTCTTATCTTTTAATTTTTCTTTTGCTTTTTTATATAAATAAAAAAAAAAAAAAAACCCTCAGTTTTAAATGCAGTAGTATATAAATAATTTTCAGTTTATTTTAGCTACCTTCAGAACAGTTAAATGAATTAAAAAGAAATTGCATTTTTACGTAATTACATGACGTAAGTGTTATTTAATTACTAACTGAAAGTTAGTTTTTAAAATACAAATGTCATTACAAAACTTAATTTTAAAAACTTGTTGCAAAATTTTATAACAATGGAATGTATAAAAATTTGCTTTCTCGAAAGATAGAACAATTTAAAAAAATCCATTAAGAGTAAAGTTAGCTTTTGTTTTTTGGCGATTAGGAGTTAACTGTTATAACTGTTGATAATAAATGAACAAAAGTAAAAAACTTTAGACTTATTACCTATCGCGCAAATTTAATGTTTGAATGAATGAACTTTTGATCTTTAGGTTGCTATTTTGTTTACTTGAGGAAAACAAAAAAAGGAAACGTAATTTTTTTAGAAAGTTTTGTTTCTTTTCTTAATTTTTTTTGACTTTTAAAATAATAAAAATAACGAATACAATAACTTAATAAAAGTTTTATTATGATCTGTTTAAAATAACCCTTACTATGTAATTTATTTATTAAATGTAATTTTTTCAATTATACTTAATGATTTAAAAAATATATTTTTTTAAATATATTATGCTTTTTAATAAAATAAATAACTTTTTTAAAATTATGTTAACCGTAATTATCACTTCTTTAATTATCTTTTATTTAAAAGGCGCTTTAAAATCCCTTTAAAAATTATTAACCTTCAGTAAAAATTAAATGAACGCATTTGCTAATATCAAAATCAAAAATTTTAAAATTAAAATAATAGTAAATACATTTATTAAATGTTTATGTTTTTTATTTGAATAGTTTATTAAATATGTTTATTAAATGTTTATGTTTGTAATTCAAATACAAGACTATTTTGTTAATTTTACAAATATTACGTGATTTAATATTATGTAGAGTAAATATTGATTAAAAACTGTTTAAAGTTTTAAAACATTTAATTACTAATTATTTAAAACATTAATAACTACTAAAATTAAATTTACTAAAATATTGTTAATAAATGTTTAAAATACTTTAAATAATTTTCAATAGTTCTTCACTAATAGCGTGGGATTTGCAACAAAAGCGTTTATTAAAGACTTATGTAAAATAGCTTTCTTATCGTAACTAAAGTAATATCAGCCACAACTAAATTCATGTATTCAAAAAAATGCCTTTAAATCAACTCCTTATCTTAGGATAAAACGATACAAAATAAACACAAATGATTAAAATGATGATTGAAAAAATGATGATTATAAATTATTGTTGCGGCACTACTATGGGAGAAGGAGGAGGAGAAGAGGGAGAGAAAAAGCGGTACCCCAAATCAACTCTGGGTTCTTCACTGATGTTATATATGTATTTTACATCCATAATATTATTATAGTACCCTTACATAAATACATTAAAACCTTTTATTAGCTACAATAGGTCTTTGTCATTGGTATATCACCACTTGTCATGATACTTTATTGCTGTTTTATTCTGTTTATAACTCTAGACACATAAAACCTGTTTAAAATAAAACGTATTTTATTGTCAGTATGAACTCAAGTATGATTAGTTTATTTAAACAATGATTTTAATTACATTCGGAATAACAAACTTCAAATCTTTTATCTTTGCTAATGTTTATATGATATTATAGGAAACCCTTAAATAAAAAAAAATTTACATTAAAGGATTGTTTAATAAATATTCACACATAATATAAACTAAAGTGTTTTTTTCTGCCAGTTTAAAAAAAGTAAGCTTTCATGTAAATACATAATAGTTAATAATTACTCATTAAAAAGCATTGATACTATGTATTGAAAAATCATTGATTTTAATAGTATAAAAACATTAAAGATCAAAGTGTGGTAGTGGTGTAGTGGTAGAGCGCTTGCTTCATAAGCAAGTGGTTCCGAGTTCGATCCCCACCACACACCTGGTAGTACTGCACTCAACTTGTTTCTCTGGACTCATTTGTCAAGCTTTGTGTTTCGGAGTTATAGAGTTGAGAGGGGGTTATACCCACAATTAAGTAGTCTCCTTGACTGTAGTGGCCTTCTCACCCTTGAGGAGGTGAACTACCAAAAAAAAAAGAACAGATTTATTTAATTGTAACAACTTTCAAAAACATTTATCTTTTTTTTTTCAACAAAATTTTTCTAACTTTTTAAGTGTATTAACTTTTGTGATTATTAAATAAAGTTTATTCAAGTGACTTTTGTTGTCTAAAAAAGTTGTCATTTAGAAAAACGTAATATTAAAAAAAAATTATTATTAAAAATACATACTTTTATAACTTAAATAATATAAATTTAAAAAATTATATACAACTTTTAATAGAAAATTCAATAGAATTCAAATTCAATATCATAAAATTCAATAGAATAGAAAACAAAATTAATACAACTTTCAATAGCACTTTAGGAAAATTAAAAAAATAAGAAAATAAAATAAAATATATATATATATATATATATATATATATATATATATATATATATATATATATATATATATATATATATTCACAAGTTTCAATAGTACTTTAAAAAAAAAAAAATTAGTAAATTGTTACTTTATTTAAAATGGTTTCGCTAATATAAAAACTTAATAAAGATAAAAGTTTCAATGTTCTTAATTCAGTGCATTTTTGATATGTTTTTTAAAATAGCCACATACTAATTGTCAAAAAAATAATAATGCATAGTCAGATATTGGTGTAAAATTGCACACCTTCCTGATTTAGTCTGCATTATAAATAATATCATTAATAATATAACAAAAAATAAAAAAATTATAAAAATTATTATCTTTTTTAATAGAGATTTTACATTCATTGGGTTTTTCTGAAACTAATTAGGTTTTTCAGTTCATCTAAAACTAATACTTATTTAACTTAATCCACTTCCCTCAAACATAAATATATATATATATATATATCAATTTATTGATTCAAGTTATTTTTTCTTATACAAACTTTAAAAATTTACTGAATTCACTAAACATAGACTAGTCACATATATAATACTACTTGTAGTAGTGAGTGTAGTTCCTTTAAAAAAATTTTAAACTTCAAGTTTAAGAAATTCTATTGTTTTTTAAAATAATAAATCAAAGCAAAAGCAGGTAGTGAACTATTTAATGCTTGTAATATTATACAGTTCATCAGTATATATGATGAGATTTACTTTTATCAATGAATGAACAATCTCAAATATTTTTTATCTAACACAGGAAAATGACAACTTAACAACAAAAAATTAGCAACTACAACCCAAAATACAAAGGATAAGTGCAATTAAACAGTATAAACATATTATGTATTTTTAAAGTATATTAGACCCAAACCACAAAAGCATATTATGCTTTTGTGGTTTGGGTCTAATATACTTTAGAAATACTCTGAAACTTTACCACACTACTTTTCTTTTGTAATTATTCACCTCCCCATGGCCGAGAAGGCCACTACAGTTGAGGAAGCTACTTTTTTTTGTGGTTACAACACTCTCTTAACTCTATAACTCCAGAACACAAACCTCTACAAACAAGGCTGCTGCGCCAAGAAACAAGTTGAGCACGGTACTACCACAGACGTAGCGGGGATCAAACTCGGGACTTCTTGCTTATGAGGCAAGGGCTCTACCACTGCAACACTATCATTTGTTATGGTAAAATTTGTTACGTTATAAATTTTAATATTAACTAATCTGTGTACTCTTGTACCTTTACTCTTAGGAAATTTTTATGCTTTCAAATCAAAAATATATTTATAAAATTACATTATTAAAATAATCATAATAATTTATTGTTCAACATTTCACTAAAGTTTTTTTGTACCCTTTACTAAATCCAATTTGTATTCTCAAGTTAGTCTTTTGATTTACTTTTTAACATTAGAGCATATTTTGAATGCCTTGCTAGATTCTTGATTTTACCAAATAAAATAGAGAGTGCTTAATCTTTATCGTCTTTTGAACCTTTGCATCCAACCAGGGTTGACTATTCCTTATTTTGTTATTAAAAATTGGAATAAACAATCAACAAGATTCATTATATGTATGTAAAAAAAAAACAATGTTTGTAAAAGTTAAACCTTTTGTTTGCTATGCTTATTATCCTAATTTTTATTAAAACAATAAAAGAAAATTATTACCAGGAATAGTAGCATAAGGAATAGTAGCATCAGAAGCGCAACAACCTAAATCTTTAGCTAAACATGTAAGATTAATTGAATCTCTCTGGGAATCGACAATACATAAATCATTTTGTGGATACACATTGGTAATTTGATTTGATTGTTTTGGATTCATCAGCATTTCTGAAATGAAAAAAAAAACATTTTTAAAAACAAAATTAAAATAGTTTACACTTTTCAAAGTAAACATTGTTTATTTTAATATAGTTGGATTGTATTTATAATTTTAAATAAACTTTATAAAATAGAATTAAACTCTACTTGACTATGAAGTACATAATGAAATAAACAATAGAAATTGAAATTAAACACTTTTTTTCAAATGATGATAGTCAGCTCGTACTATTGTATCTTTTACCAACTTAAAAATCATCTAACAAGCTTCAGATATGAGAATTAAAGTTATAAGTTAGAATGTAAATTAGCTGGTGAACCTCAACTTTATTTTTTCAGCTAATTGTTATTACAATAATCTAGATTTTCCTATAACTATGAACTGTAATGTAGTTGATGAATTATTTACCCTTTGTCTTCTAGGATTAAATCTTACATCCGATCTTTCTTGGAAACCATATATCAAAACCATTTGAAAACTAGCATCTTTTTATCGTGCTCACCACTTTCTTACTCAGGATTCTATTCTTTATCTCTACAAATCTCAAATCTGTCTTTGCATGAAATACTGTTGCCATATTTCGAGTGGATCTTCTAATGATGCCCCTTCTCTTTTAGACAAGGTGCAAAAACGCATTATGAACATTTTTTTTTTAAACATCTTTCCTTTTAAAAAGGCTGCAGGCAACCACTAATTAGAGTTGGAAGTTACTGAAAGAGAAAAGACGAAGATTGTAGAGCAAGGTAACAATTGACAGATGACTTAAAAGATAGAAAAATATATGAATCTGGAAACCAAGATGAAGGAAGTGAATTCCAAAGTTTGATGTTTGAGGAAAATAACTAGAAGAATAAGACTTTTTGGAGCACTTTTTTTTTGAACACAGAAAAAGAATGAGACTTAATTGAATGACGAGTAACACGAGAATAAATTCTAGTAGAAGGCACAATAGACGCCCTATAATGCCTATAAGCTCTATAATAGCTCTATATATAGAGAAGCAACATTACAACTATGTGATAATGGTTGGAGGTTGGCTGCAAGAGCAGCTCCAACTATGTTTACAATGCCTTTTTTCATCTTGTCTAAAAAAGAAAGGGCATCATTAGAAGATCCACCTCAGATATGGCAACAGTATTCCATACAAGGAGAGATTTGAGATTTATAGAGATAGAGAATAGAATCCGGAGTAAGAAAGTGTTGAGCTTGATAAAGAGATACAACTTTAGCAGATGCTAATTTTGCAACTGATTTGATTTATAATTTCCAAGAAAGATCCGAAGTAAGAGTTATTCCTAGAAGATGAAGTGTAGATGACTCATCGAGTACATTACCATTCATAAATATAGGAAGATCTAAATTATTGCAGTAACAATTGGCAGAAAAAAATTGAGTTTTACCTGAATTAAAGTTCACCAGCCACTATGAGCCCCATGCTGTAGCAGAAGTGAGATCCTTTTCAAGCTCAAATGCCCCCTCTACTTGTTTAGGCGATTCCACCAATGCAATGATCTCTATAATTCTTTTATCTCATACTTTTTCTTTGGACTTGCTCTATTGCCACACTACTTATTAGTACCCTAAAGTTGAATGGGATTCTTTTTATGATTTTCTTCATAATGGTCCTTAGGCTGTTATCTGTCTCTCGGCTAATAAAACTTCTTTAATTCAGGTATGGAGTAGCTAGTAAAGTAGTTTAAGTCAAACCTCATTCTACCCATAGTTTTTACCTTGTTCTATCTTTTGCGGCTGCTAATCTAATCATTATCATTTTTTTTAAATTTTTTATTAGAACAACTCTCTTGAGAACAAACTTTTTTTCAATATTGTAAAAAATCAATGTAAAAAAGTATTATTACTTCTATATTATTTCCATTATTTTGTTTACTGAATCTCATATTTTTTCTCAGAAGTGAGGTTCTAGAGACATCTTTAATAATGTCATTAACTAAGGTAAGTCCAACAACAATCTCTAATTTAAGGATCTGATTACCTCTCCAAAGGATAAGACAGAACTGTTTGCAAAGAACTTTCCCTCTGATTTGACTTTTAAATCTAATGGCCACACTCTACCTGCCATTCCAGAGATACAAGGTAAAACATTGTTAAACATCCAAATGCGGTAGTGGTGTAGTGGTAAAGCGTTCGCTTCATAAGCAAGAGGTTCCGAGTTCAATCCTCACCACGTCCCTGTTAGTACCGCGCTCATCTTGTTTCTCCGCGCAGCGGCCTTGTTTGTCAAGGTTCGTGTTTTGGAGTTGTAGAGTTGAGAGAGGGTTATAACCACTATTAAGTAGCCTCCTCATCTGTAGTGGCCTTCTCGGCCTTGAGGAGGTTAATAAAAAAAAAAAAAAAAAAAAAAAAAAAAAAAATCCCTCCCACATCAATCCACCAAGTTATTTCTCTCTTGATATTACCTACCGCTTGTTAAACTTTTTTTATTACTCTTCTAGCTATTTAATAAAACTTCTTGTTTTCCTGCCTGCTGAAAAATGGCATCTGTGGTCACAATTTTTTTTTAAATCCAGAAAACACCATGACAACTCCAACTGCTGCCCAATCAGTTTCCTCTCAATTATTAGCAAAATCTTCAATAACTCATCAATAAAATGGTTAAGAAAATCTAAATTACCTGTTTCAAAATTGACGCACTTTGTGTTAGATTCAGCAACAATTGGAATATTATTTAGAATCGTATGTAAATTATCAGAATCATAAATTTTAGGAGACTCTTTATGTGACAAGCTATCTGTACAAACATCTCTGGAATCGGAATGACTGATTGAAACTAAATACAAAAGTTTATAGAATCTTTTGAAAAAAGAAAATAACAAACTTCAACACAATATTGTAGTCACAAAATTATAAATAATTACATGATGTAGTAAATGCTAGGGCTTCAAACTTGAATATATTTATTTAATACTATTTGAATAACTAACCAAATATATAAATTTTGAAATACTTAAATATTTAATTTCAAATACTATTTACCATTATAGGCCAATACTTAACAATTAATCTTAATTCTTAATTTAGCTTAAAAAAATGTTATATTTTATAAGATGTTGATAATTCTAAAACATGTCACTACTCATGCCAATGGAATTGAAATTACTTTTTGCCAACCTGTCTACTGACTTAAAAGAGTTTGAGGTCCTTCCCAAATACCTGTCAAAAGTAATCGATTTAGTAATTTTCCATATAAAAGTTTATTTAGTTATTCCATATAAAATCACCTGGTTTTTTAAAAGTCCCCCAGGGTACCACCTCAAATTTGTTTTAAATTTTGACCACCAACAGTTTTTATGAAAAAAACAATCCTGAAATTTCAGCCTGATTGACCAAACCGTTCAATAGTTATAATTGAATTAATATTGACCAAAATCGGAAAAATTTGAGTATCAGGAGCTTACAGTAGATTTTTTTGACTTTTAACAGATCATAACTTTTCAAATAAAATAGATGATCACCTGAAATTTTTTATGGTAATAGTTTTTCATCCAAAAAATCAATTTTTGAAGTGTTTTTGACTTATTTTAAACAATTTTCGAGTTCTTGTACTTCGAAATTGCTAAATAACACAATATTAGAAAAAATTTTGGAAACTTGAATGTGCTACAGTTCAATACCAACAAAGAAGCTGTGCCAATTTTTTATTACTTATGTGTACATAGAGTAACCACTTGTGGAAAAAATAAAATCATGCGTTAAAAGTTATTTTAGCACTGCAGCAGCCTGTTAAAATATCACTTTTTTTAAAAAATACAATAAATTACATTCACTTTGTAGGTATAGAAAGTAGCGTAGGCAGTTAAAATAAATTATGAAACTTTTTACTGGCAAGGTTCTAGATATTGACAATAACCAAAAAAATTTAAAGACCTATACTCTATCTTATGACATGATTAAAGCCCTATGACTTAGGTTTATTTTTTTAATTCTTTCTTGAATTAATATAATCAGTTTTCCCTAAAATAACATTATCAGTGTCTTAACTTAATTTATTTGATATGATTTTATAATATGTATTTGTTTAATTTTATGCATATAATGTAATTATAATGATATAATTTGCACATGGTTATAATTTGAGTGTAAAATACTTCAATTGCTTTAAGAGATTGTATTAAAATCTAAACCTGCACAGTAATTTCTGGATTTTATTATTTTAGTTTTTAATATTGCAACCAAAAACTAAAATGTTTTGTACTTGACATTTCATTTGTACTTGAAATTTCATTTTTACTGGTTTTATTACTGGAAAAATATAAAAAAAGTTTTTTTTTTTTGGTTATGTTACATGTTTAACCCTTTATTTTAATATTTTTAGATTAGTAAAAAATGTCAGAGAAATGTTGTGTGGGAAGAGTTTTAAATGAAGATTGTGATAAAATGTCTTATTTTAGAATGGTAGGAAGAAAAAGACTAAAAGATACTGAAAAAGCCTATTATTTCTAGATATGAAGCACTTCAAAAATACTATTGTGATCTAAGTCCACAAGAAAAAAATTATCAAGAGATTGTGTAAAGTCAACATATCAATAGCAAATCAACTTATGATCAAACCTGGTCAAAAAGTTTGTACTGACCTTATAAATGAATTCAAACTTGAAAAAATTACAGAAGTTAGTCAAGATGAAGCTACTAAAGAAAATTTTATGTTCAGACCTTGATAATACAGTTCCAAATAAGAGTGTGTTTTTATTGGAAATATCTCTACTCAAAAATGTGAATAAGCACAACAAATTAGGATATGGAAAGCAAAAGGCTCAAAAAATCTCAACAAGTATGATAAACCTAGTAGCATCAGCAATGGATATAGACCCAAAAGATATAGTATTGGAAAAAGAGCAAAAATGTATAACTGTAATGATTTAGACAAATTGTTAGATGCAATTCAAAAATAAAATGAAAATAAGTTTGAAGGAAGAAAAAGTTCAACTACTAACAGTAACTCCTGATAGTTGATCAATTGAAAAAACTTGAAAAACATTTTCAGTTTCAGAACAAATTGTTAAGAAATCATAAAAGTTGAAAAATGAAAAAGGAATACTTGCTAAACCTAAGGCTAAAATAGGACAGCCTTTGGAAGATATTATTAAACTAAAAGTCATAATAAGCCCCATTGAAATAATTTAATGTTGATTGAGTAGCATGATCAGCTGTATAAGTTGCCAAAAGAACTCTTTGATCAAGCATCCTTTAAAACATATTGTAGGAACTATTCCATATTGTAGGAACATCTTGTATTAAACTATGCTTATTTCTACCAAGTTGTTCCTGAATCGCTTCTAATTTTGCTGCTGCTGTTGGTGAATGGTGAAAAGGTGTTGCCAGACGTCTGCAACAAACTAAAAATTCTTTCACAGATTGTTGCGACAAAATTGTGTCATGTATACATAACTGTATTGTATGTATAAAACATAGCATTGACTTAAAACCACTGTTTTTAACACCAGCTACCATATTGGCAGCATTATCTTGTAAAACAATGTGAATTATTGTGTGTGGAATTTAAAAACTTAGCAAACCTTTATGTAAATACTGGAAAATGCATAACTCTGAGTACTGCTCTCTGTTAGGAAAATTCATTATTGAGCCAGTGTGCTGTCATGCTTATGAAGACAATATTTGAACTATTTGCTGTCCAAATATCCAGTATCAGTGCCTAATTGCACTAGTGGTAAATGTTTTTTGACAATTCCCACCTCTCGAGAGTATTGCTTTGCATAGTAGGCAGATACAAAAACAAATGTCTTTCTTAGAAACTTCAAAATATTTCCACACAGTACTTTTAAAAGACATTTTTACAGAAGACATTGTTTTATACTTTTACAAAATTAAAATGTTATTACTAAATTATAAAAAAGAAGTTCAACCAAAAATAAAGCATTTTAAATTTAAACTGTGTGAATAAATCTTAAAATATAACTAACATGTTACATATTACGGTACTTTATCCTATATGTTATATGATATACATTTATTTATATTACCTAACTTTAATAAATGTATTATTTTTTTAAAAAAAAATTGTTTACATTTTTCTTTACACTACAAATAAAAATGTTAACATTTATTTTCTTTACACCACAAACAATCATCCAATAATAAATTAACTTTTCAAAGTTACTTTATAATTTTTCAAGCAAAATTAATAAACCCTTATTAATGCTTTGACAAACACAATTTTTCGAAAGTAATGTTTTTATTTAAAAATAGTAATAGTTCGGTTGCTGAACCGTTCGCTATTCGGCTAAATATCATGGCCAAATGTTTGGATTTGGTTTTCGGACAAAAACAGGGTTCAGCGCATCCCAAGTTATGTGTTATGTAAATAAGAGAAATTATTGAACTTGTATTTCATGTGTATATACACTTTTTCTTTCAGCGTTTTATTTTTTTATTTTATTTTTTTGAAATATAATATAAACTGACCTATAAGGCATCCTTTTCAAACTAAAAAAGCTCTCAAAGCACTCAAAATGCTTAAATTATGTCATAAGATAAAGTATAGGTCTTTAAATTTTTTTTGGTGATAGTCTATATATCGAACCTCACCAGTAAAAAGTTACATAATTTATTTCAATGTCTACGCCATTTTCTTTACTTTAAAGTACAATAACTCATCAATTCCTCAAAGCCAATCAAAAATATCTACGAAATTAGATTACTTGGGTTGAAATACCTAAATAATTAACATACAAATTCAGGTGATAGCCTTTTTTATTAACAAAGTTATGCTCTGTCAAAAATTTAAAAAATCTACTTTAAGCTTCAGGTTAAATTTTCTTCAAACTTAAATTTTTCTATTTTGGTCAATATTAAATCAATCTATACTTTTGAACATTTTAGTCAACGAAGCTGAAATTTTGAGGTTTGTATTTTTTACATAAATACTGTGAATGGTCAAAATTTGAAGCAAATTTGAGGTGGTACCTTGGGGATCATTAAGTGATTTGATATGGAATGACCCACTGAGTATTTTTATTGTTATACTACCACTAGGAAGATTACCACCAAATGTAATAAAGCTACTCAACATTTACTACTTTTAAATTATGGGTTTTATATCAGAGATTTTTTTCCCTTAGTTAGTTACCATAGTTACCTTCAGCATAGCTAAAGAGCCTTATCTGCCCTAATAAAGGGTCTGTTTAGTGCCAAACATCAATAGTTAAGTCATAAAATTAGTAAATAAGTCATAACATAATTAATAGTCAATAATTATAAAACATTACAATCTGTTGACTCAGAAACATGTTCATTGAATCTTCCTTTTGGGTTAAAATGAAATGACTTTGTCAAAGTCATGAGTGCTGTTGGTGACATTTTTGTCTCAGAGCTTGTAATAAATAACATATCTAAAAGTGAATTAGTTGCAGCATGTTCTTTTAATACTTTACAAAGTGTTTGGATATACGATAAACCACCATTGATTTGATGGCAAGACACTGGATCTAAATTAAGTTTTTTAAATATTTAAAAATGTCTGAGGCAAAAAAAAGGACAAAAAAATAAAAATAAAGAAGAAATATTACGAAATTAAAATCTGATTCCTAACAAAAAAAAAAGTCATAAACAAACAAATGAGATTGCAAAAGATAATAAAGAAGTAATCAAAAAAAGCTAATTAAAATCAAAACTAAATTTCATGCAAAATAAATTTTAGAAAAAAAAAAATTATAACCTTGCAAAATGTAATAAAAGGAATCTAAACCTACAAGGTTTCATAGAGGGAACTAAGGCTTGATATTTCCAACAGATGCAATGAAAGTTAAAAGAGTCAAGAAAAAAATTGTTTTTTTATTGACAAAGAACAAATTTTGTTCAAGCATTAACAGTAGCAGTCAAGAATTTTTTATTGATAGGTATATAGTATTCTTATGTTTATAGTTTGATAAACTTGATGCATTTTCTTTATATTTTTATCCTTTTTTTTTTAAAATGATGTAAACATTATTTTTAAAAATGATGTAAACATTTAAATGATAGACACATAAATTTTGTTTTACTAATTTACACAAATAAAAACTTATATTACTTAAATAAATAATTCAAAAAAAAATCCAATTAACACTAGGGAGTTTTAATAAATTTGATGGTAGTGGAATTAGACACAAAATACACTGCTCCCAGATAGAGGGTTTAGGGTGAAGGTACCTGGTATTTTATGGGCAGAAATATCAGAAAGACATACTCAAATAACATTAGCCAAAAAAAAAAACCTGCTCCTAAATTGAAAGTTTTTGTTTTGTTTTGTTTTTTATTTGTAACTAATTATGTACAGAAACTTTGTTGTCAATAACACTACAGATGGTCTAATAAATTTCAAAATATAACGAGAATACATTTGTTTTTTAGAATTAAATATTATATATATTAACATATATATAAACTATATATTTAAAATTTAAAATGTGTGTGTAAAGTATTCCATGTATATTAGCAGGAAAAAACAAAGGTATAATCTGCTTTGGATGTTATAACAAGAACAAACAATGCATACTCCTACAAAATCCAGCTCAAATTGCTTTAAAAAATCTAGTAAGGAAGCATATAGATAAAGCTTTTGATGTTAAAGTGAACTCCTTTCCTACTGGATTGTGTCTATAGTGAAAGACTGCAATATACAAGAACGATGTATTAATCTTCTTTTGCCTTTTTTGTCATGTTTTGTCTTTTTAAATGTCACTTTTTGTAAAAATAATTTTAGTTTCTTAAATGCAAGATATATAAAAATTTTTTACAGATAGGAAAAAATGTTAAAAGTGCAGAAACTTCATGGAAAAGAGGAAGAGTTACTATTTCAATGCTTGCCAGAATACAAATGATGCCTGAATTATGTCAATGTCCAATCTGTAGTCTGGAAAGGGACACTAAAAGTAACATAAAGATGAACTTAAGGGAGTTTATTGACCCCATCTTACCACAGGAAGAAAAATGTAGTCCAAATTCAAGTTTTTATACCTTAATATGTGAATATTGTTTTCAATATGTAGGAAGTGGTATAAGACACCGCTGCAGTAGAAAATTAACTGCTAAAAACTTTGAAAATATTATTATGTCTAAAGATCTTAAATTGTCTTAACAGGTAACATCAAAAATTCTAAAAACAATTATTATGGATGTTATAATTATAGTATATATGTGGAAGATATTCCTATGCTTGTTGATGAAATATGCAAACAAAGAGATATTGTTCTCCAAAAATCAATTGTGAAGATTCGTATCGGCAGCGGGCAAAGGTCAATTAAAGTTATTATGAGCCTTTTTCAATCAGAAAAACTTGAAGATCAATTGAGGAACCAAATGACTCGGGTGTACAAACAAAGTTATTTTGTTGGCAATTGTTTGACATGTTGAAGAAAGCAGCTACAATTTAGCCCAAATTGTCCACTTTCTTAAACTGCATGAATAGAAGCACTTCCTTGCATCAGATCTTAAGCTTATCAATATCATGCTAGGATTATCTGGCCATGGTGGGAAATATGCATGTGCTTATTGAATTAATTAAAAGGACAAATTAGGAGAATTTAGAACCTTTGGTAGTTTATCCCATCAGTATCAGCGATTTGTTGATGCAGGAAAACCACACAAGTTGATGTAGAACTTTTTAAATTTCATCAACCCATGTCTTTTTGATGAAAGCCCAGACAGCCTGGTATTGGATGTTGTACCTCCAACAGAGCTGCATCTCTATTATCACACATGTGTCAAGAGTACTATTTTCAAATAAGACTTTAACCAAGTTCTTAGAAGAAAAAACTGTTACTAAGCATCGTTACAATGGTAGAGGACTAGAGGGATCTAATTGTGAAAAAGTTCTAAGGTCATTAAACGATATGATAACTGAAGTGCCGCTGAAATACCACAAATGTATTAATACACTAAAAAAATTTAAAGCAGGTATATATGAATAAATTAAATATTAACATACTTAAAGATCTTAATAAGTTGTATCATTTTATCTGTAGTGACTGAGAGCTATTTTGGAATGACATTAGATCTAATTGTGAAAAAGTTCTAAGGTCATTAGACGATATGATAACTGAAGTGCCGCTGAAATACCACAAATGTATTAATACACTAAAAAAATTTAAAGCAGGTATATATTAAAAGGGCTAATTTTACATTTTTTTTTTAATTTACTTTTTGTGTGTTTTGTGTCCTTCTATCACACCTGTCCAAAATTGGTAGAAACTACTTTGAAGCCCTCCAGAAAAACCCTTTGGAGGGATGATTTTGGTATTATTCCTGATCACAAAAATGTAAAATTTGAAATCATCTGTAACCGTTCGTGGAAGAAAATTTGATTTGAAGAATTTCTCTGTTTTAAGATAATTTAAAACAATGGTTTAATATCTCATTTGCATTTTTGCAGCATTTGAGGATAAAATAGCAATCAAATACTTAAATAAATACTCAAACAACAATTTTTTTTGCAATAATTTTAGCTATCCTGGAATTTAAAATATTTAAAAGTCAACAAATTTTTTTTTAGGGAAATAGCAAATTTTCTGATACTTTACCTTCAGAATTAGACCTTTATTGAGCAAAATTCTGTAAAAAGTCTCAGAAAAATGCCAAACTCAAAGAATACTCATGAAGACTGTAGAAAAACAGTTTGTATCTTTTGCTTGAGAAAATGTACAAGAGAGTTGAACAATCAATTGATCAATACAATTGAAACTGTGCTCCAAATGAAACTTGACATATCAGACTCTAGAGTTCCAAAAGGGATTTGTGACACATGCAGGATTGCTCTTGGAAAGAAGAAAAATGAGAATGTTTTACTTCCTCTTATGTTTCAATTTGAAACTATAAAAGTCAGACCTTCAACTTGGGAACAGGACTGTGACTGCCTGATTTGTCAAATAGGACATTTGAAGTCTTATGAAAAATACCCGCTGGAGACTTCCTCTGAACACTCACAGTCTTCTTCAAACCAAAAAAGATGTTCAGAGTGCTTGTCAATTCTTGGAAAAAGAATATCACATAACTGCTCTGACTTCTCATTTCGTGAAAACATAAGAAAGCTAGCTATGAGGGATTCTCTTGTCAGTGAGCAAATTGCAGCTTCAGTTGTTACTGTCAAAGAAGCATCTCCACATGGAACTGTCAAACTTGCACAAAGCAGAGGTGGCTGCCCTTTGTGTCTCACAAAAGGTACATAAACTTATGCTAAAATTACTATTGTGTTATGTACAAGCTTTAAGACTAAGCATTCTTATCCTTAGTTTACTATTTTAAGAAATCACAGACACGTTATCAAAAAGCCCCTTGTAAAAAGAGATATGTTTGTTAGTTATCTCTTATAATAAAATAAAAGATTAGTGTTTAATGTACCCTTAAATTTGAGATATTTGAATAAGTACAAAATTTATTTTGTTGCATGATAAAGTACACCAAACTTAACTTACAGCTGAATTTAGTTGAACCAAACATATCAAATAATTATCCAGGTTTAGTGTAGTGTCAAATCAGTAAATGCATATTTGCTTACACATTTAGACTAGCACCTAGCCAAAGATCAAAATTTGTTAATTAGATAGTCAAATGCTTTTTACTACTTATGTTTATTTATCCATCATAATATCATTATACTTTAAGTGTCTATTTTACTTGTAGCAAACAAATACAACTATATATAAATGTTTTCAACTTTATTTTAGGACCATCAAGTGCCAAAAAACTTTTTGGAGACACCCCACTACTGACAGCAGAAGATCTGGTGAATGTCCAAAATAACACTGGTTTGTCCAATTCCTCAATGAATAAATTGGTGTCTACCATAAACCAAGTCACCAAAAGTCACGTTGTGGAACCCAACTTTAAAACAAAGTTTATTGAGATTGGAAAGAAGTTGTCTGCTCATTTCACTCAAACTGACATTGAAGTCTGCAATGACAAATCACAGAGAAGGAAGCAATTGGTTGTACACTGCAAAAACCTAGGAGAACTTCTGAATGATGTCCTGCTTCAAAGACAAGTCTATACACAGCACATTGTGAAGCTTGGTCTAGATGGTGGTGGTGGCTTCTTTAAGGTCACTCTGGGCATTCAAGAGATGGAGCAAGTGTTAGATTCTAGGTCTCCACCTTGCAAGAAAAACTTGACATCACAAGTAGCTAAAGAAAGTGGAGTGAAGTGTCAACTTCTTGTTGCTGTAGCAGAAGAAGTTTCAGAAAACTACAACAATGTAAGAAAAATTTTGAATCTTATTCATCCTGAGGGTGCCCATTTCCTCATCTCATGTGATTTGAAGTTAGCCAATATTATCATGGGTAAGAGCTTGAATGCAGTCCCATTCAAGCTCTTACCCATGCACTTGGTGTGAAGTTGACTCAAAGGATTTGTCTGCATGTGGAAGTCCTCGAACATTTGGTTCATTGAGAAAATGCTTCAAAGCATTCCAGGACAATGGTCAGGACTACAAAAGAGCCAAAGATTTTAAGAATGTTGTCCATGAGCCTCTTTTAAGCTTGCCTGATAATGTCCTAGTCTCGGACTTCATTCCACCAATGGAACTCCATCTCTTACTTGGAGTAGTCAACCATCTGTTCAAAGCATTGAAGGTAGAGTGGTTGAAAGCTGATGAGTGGCCCAAGGCTCTTCACATCAAGCCTCAGCCTTTCCATGGTGGTCAGTTTGCAGGAAATGAGTGTAGAAAACTCCTCAAAAATGTAGATATCCTTCAAAGGCTTGCAGAAGAAGACTGTGCGTTCAACATTTTTGGCATTGTTGATGCACTGAGAAAATTTGATGCAGTGGTGTCTGCCTGCTTTGGAATGACGCTGGAACCTGACTATTTTGAAAAACTATCATTATTCCAAGCCTCCTATCTGGCTCTTGACAGAGTAAGTGTTACTCCAAAAGTCCATGCAGTGTTTTACCACATCAAACACTTCATAGAAAAGAATCAAGACTCCCTTGGAAAATATAGTGAGCAGGCCACTGAAGCTCTTCACCACAGCTTCAAGTCTCATTGGAGCAGATACAAGAGGCAAGTAGACCATCCAGAATATGGAAAGTGGCTGCAAACTTGTCTCGTGGACTACAACAGCAAGAATATCTAAATTGGGAGTAAAAACTATTTTTTTTTTAATTTTTTTTTTTTTAGGAATGAGTAATTTAAAACTTTCTTCCTTCTTAGAACACACAGAATACTTCTTTTTATTACTATCAATATTATGGACATGATTGTGGTTTCATGTGTGGTTAAGAATGCTTTGCAATGTAGAATTTAAAAACTAATATTTACTAAAGAATACATCACTTTATGAAAATGTCACAAAGTTTTGTAGCTCTTTACCTTATGTTTTAATCTAGTTATGTACACATATCAGGCCTTCTTACGAGATTTTGCTGCATAGCGAAAACGCGTAAAGCATTTCTAAGTAACTCAACTCAGCAAATATATTTTGCATTGTTAGAAGTTATACTGCGTCACTAGCGTCTTTTCAAGTACCGCATTGTAATTAAAGTTATTTTATTAACGCGTTAAAAATCATACAAACAGTTTGTTTTTTTCTCACTATAACAAAAGTTACAAATAAAATCTAAGTTCTTATTATAAAAATAATTTTTATTATTTTTTTCAAATATGAACTAAATTTTGTTTTGAAAAAAATATTTTTTTCATGAAACGTAAAATGTTTGTTTATTTTCTTATGATTTTACATTTGGTTTTTGGTTATTTTATTAATTGTTATTTAATTCTTATTTAATTTGCGAATTCTTTTTAATAATGTTTTTAAACAATAGAGTTTTTTTTTGTTATTTATCAGTTACCGATAACATATTCTTGATCATAATTTATTTTCATAAATTAAATGAACATCATTAAAACTTTGCGTTATTGAATTAACAATAAACAAAATATCTTATTAATAAAATATTTACATCAAAATAAATCGTGCATTTTTTAAACTATTATGACTAAAAATAATTTTTATATTTAAAAGGAATTTATATATTTAATTCCTTAAGATAAAACTTAAAACACTTTATTTTTTTAAACTAATCTTTAATAACAAAAAAAAAATTATGAAACAAACTTTTTCTTTAACAAAAAAATCTATTAGTTTACAATTGCGGTTAAATGCTTTTACTTACAACTTTATTTCTTCTGAATAAACGTCACGTTAACGATAATCAAAAGATAATTTAAATATTCTAAAGTTTTGCGTAGCGCAAAACTGCTGAAGGCGTAGGCAAATTGCCTTTTCGCAAGCAAAATGCGAGCTGGGTAACGCTTCTTAACAAGGCCTGACATATGATAATATTTATGTTTAAATATAAACTTTCAAATTTGAATGCTCTAGAAAATCAAAATAAACAGAATGCTCTCATTTTCTCTCTATTGTGTAGGATGTAATTTTCAAATCAAATTTTCTTCCAAGGATGATTACAGATGATTTCAAATTTTACATTTTTGTGATCAAGAATATTACAAATATCATCCCTCAAAAGGGTTTTTCTGGAGGGCTTCAAAGTAGTTTCTACTAATTTTGGACAGGTGTGCTATGATAGCTTTATCAGTTTATGTCAAAAATGTGTTTAAATTTTATCTTCTTACACAAATAAAGCCACCTGACAGTTTTTGATTTTTTTTAAAAAGGCAAATTTGCTTTAAATACACCCTTTTTAAAAAAATCACTCTTCAGCTGATTCGTATTTTTAGGCGCAATACGTGGAAAATGTAAACAGTTTCATGTATGTTGTTGTTATTATAAAAATTTTAAAGGATCTTGTAATTCCAAGTCCTAGAAAGAGGAAAGAAAGTTATCCTTGTGATTACAAACATGACAAAATAAAACAAGCATGTTTAATGGGACAGTCATCCATAAATCATAAGGGAAATGAAGTCCTGCCAAAGAACCCTAAATTTACTTGCAGGTAAGCTTCAAACATCTAATGTAATATATATATATAAATATATATATATATATATATATATATATATATATATATATATATATATATATATATATATATATATATATATATATATACATATATATATACACTCACAATATATACATTTACATATAGTATATTTAAATCATTTTAAACTTTAATGTTTACATGAAACTATACTAAAATTATAAAAAATACTATACTATAAGATTTTGAAACATTAATCAAACCTTATGAAACCATAAGTTTAAAAAAATTTAAATATATTATATGTTTATATATCTAAAATTTATAGAATAGCATACTTTAAAATATTTTAACCCTAAAACTTAACCCTAAGTTCAAACCAGCTATAGTACTTAGATATGGGTATACCTATTTTATATAGGTATGATATGTAAAACGACTTTAAAGTAAATAATTTACAGGTTTTACATATTAAACCTTTCTTGAATAGTAGTTTGATATGCCTATATTTTGTTATGATTATTTTTTCAGATAGTTAATATACACTGAATAGTTAAATCTTGTTATAGTAAGCCTAGGCCTATATAGTTCTTGAGAGTATAACATAGGTGGAAGCACTAAAAAGTCAAATACTCTTAATATGATTTGGTCTATTTCCCTACAACTTTGGTGGCGATGTTGTTCTCTGTCTAAGGTTATAAATAATGCTGTGTATTTTAATAAAAACATTTTCTAGCTTGTATTAATTGTATTAATTTTTCTGATTTCTTTTTTAAGATGCAATAAAAAGTGTTTGGAAAACTTTGTAGAAGCTAACTGTGTGGATATCTTTTCCAAATTTTATGATATAAAAAACAAAGACGAACAAGATTTTTATATTCAAGGATTGATAGATGTCACTAAAGTTAAAAGAAGAGTGGCACATCAAAAGAATCATGAAAAAACAAAGCAGCCAAATAGCTTCTCCTATCATGTGATTGTAGGCAATATTCGCATAGAAATATGTTGCAGTTCACTTTTATCTGTCTTAAGTATTAGTGAAAAACGATTAAGGAGAATAAGGAACCTTAAGGTTATTGGAATAACCCCTGAAGATAAAAGAGGAAAAGATATTACTAATTGTCTTTCTCAGAATGTTCATGACATTGTTAGTAATCACATAAGATCATTTCCACTCAAGAAATCACATTACTCAGGCAAAAAAGTATATTACCTCAATGCAAGTTTAAATGTTAAATTAATGTGGCAACTTTTTTGTGATAAAAATCCAGATTTAAAAGTGAGCAAGTCTTTTTACTGGAACCATTTTAAAACAAATTTTAACTTTCGGTTTAGGCGCCCACAAGTGGACACTTGTTACACGTGCGAAGAATTTAATCTTAGATTGAAATCACCACATCTCAATGATGTAGCTAAAAGAGCAGCGCAGACTGATTTAGATGCTCATAAGCTCAGGAGTAAAAAATTTTACAATGCTTTAAAACATGAAACATCAGAAGATGGCTCAAAAGAGGAGCACATTCTATCATTGGCATTTGACATGGAGACAATAAGCTTGCCAAAAATACCTGTCCAACAACTTTATTACATGAGACAGCTATCAGTCAATGTTTTTTTCTATACATAGCATTAAAGAAGAAAAAAGTCATATATATTTATACCATGAAGGTCAGGGAAGAAAAGGACCTTATGAAGTTGCGACTTTTTTTAACTATTATTTGATCTCACTTCCACCAAAGTATAATACATTATGTTTGTTTTTTGACAACTGTGGTGGACAAAATGAAAATTAAACCTTATCCCATTTTTGTTTATACTTAACTGATAGTGGTAGGTTTGATAAAGTTGAACAGTTCTTTCCTATGAGAGGGCATAGTTTCCTCCCTTGTGATAGGGACTTTGGTATAATTTCAAGTATTTTAAAAACACATGACCGTCTTTATCACATGCATTAACTCACCAAGCTTATTATTAGCAGCTCCAAATCACAAAAGTTTATGGTGAAAGAAATTGTAGATGCAACTGTATTTTTTGATTTTAAAGCTTGGGGCCGAAAACATTACAAAAAATTTTGCATTTCTTCAGAAACCAAGGGTAAAAATACCCCAAAAGAAACGAAGGTTCACTTTTCAATTAGGAACTTGTTTCATTTTGCATATGTGCATGATAAAAAAAGGCTACATTAAGGCATTCACCAATATTAATGGTTTGGTCTGTCATACTTTTTTTATGTCCAAATATACGGGTACTGTACTACAGGTGGATAGTTTGGCTTATCCAAGTGGCAAAGTTACACTGAAAAAAGTGAAGGTGGAAGACCTTAACAAATTAAAAAAATTCATTCCTGAAGAATTCAACGAGTTTTATAACGAGCTGTACTCCTGGCCAACTAATGTGAGAACCTCCCTGATAGTGACTTTGAGGGGAACTAGATTAATTCTTATTGATAATTTAATTAAATATATGTATTATATTTATTACTGCGACGTTAAAACATTGTTTTAAAGTATATAGTTGTAGTACTTACGGAGTTTTAACTTGTTTTCCTTCCTGAAATATTCGATTGTTTTTAAAAGGGCAAATTTTTCGAAATTTTATACATTAATTATTAACAAACGAAATGTTACAACAATTATCAAAGTGTACTAAGACATTACCCTTGCATATATTTTTTAAAAATATATTACACAAATTCTGTATATTTAATATTATACATTAATTAAGGGGTGGCGAAAGGAAACAATAAAGGGGAAGGGTGCTAAAAGCATTTTTAAAATTTTATTAAACTAATTTTAATTGCTTTAATATTTTCTTAACCCTGTAGGTTAAAATGTTGTTAAAAGGTAATACAACTGTTAACATATAATTGTCATTATTTGAAAATAATATTAATTTTTTAGTGGCTTTTTGTAAATTTGGCATCATTTGCTACTATCAAGATTAAACATTTTGAAATAACAGACTAAGGTTGATGGGTAGGGGGGGAGAGCTGTAATACCAAAGCCCCCTACACTTTAAAAGTAAGGGGGCTGCAGCCCCCCAAGTTCCGCCAGCCCTACATTTATACATTATGATTATAATTTTAAATTGGAACATTTCTTTTGTTCCATAGGGTCTACTTAAGCTATCTGCAGCACCAAAGACAAAAAGGTTATGGCGGTAAGAATATTATCACTATTAAAAATTTAAAAAATCATCAAGTTCTCAGTTTAGGAGCGGCTCTGAATTTAATTTTTGCCTAGCATTAATCTACTAAATCCACCTGATAATTCTGTGAAGAAAAAATCCAGGTACCTTCACCTTCAATCTAAACCCCCTATCTGGGAGCAGTGAATAGTGAAAGCATAAAACACTCAAGTATAATCGAATAAAAGATGATTAAATAAAAAAAAGATGAATATGAATTAGATGATTATGATTGAGATGATAATAATTGAGATGATTATGATTGAGATGATTATGATTGAGATGATTATGATTGAGATGATTATGATGATGTGATTATGATTAAGATGATTATGATTAAGATGATTATGATTAAGATTATCATTATTGAGATGACTAGATGATCTGACCAGTAAAAATACTGGTTTTTGTAAATCTATTCCACACTTAACTTTTCTTTTTTTTTTTTCTTATATATATACTAGCTTTCCAGACCCAAAAAATACGGGTCTTTATCAAACCTACTATTTTTATACTTATCTATTCCACACAATCATTTCTATAGCTGTTATTTGTTTACTTCAATTTTTTGCATAAAATTATTCATTTTGAAAAATTGCTTCAAGATAAAAAAAAATTAACATGCGCACCTATTCCGCATATCTACAGCTTATAAGAGATTTATAATTAGGTTTGTTTTTCTCCTAAACGCATAGCTCAGTGGTTTAGTGCGCTGCCATCAGTGTTGTTTCGAGGGATCTTCCCTAATAAATTTTAAATGTTTTTCAATCTTGCTGTATTTATTGCAATATTTATAGCAAAATTTTAATTGTAGTATATATCTATGATAACTATAGCAATATTTATAGCAAAATAATAATAATATAGCAAAAAAGTTTTTTAATTGTTAAAATAAATGATAGATTGCTTGTCCAAACCAAATCCTCAGTCGATGTTTTTAGCAGCAGACTATAAGTTAGTCGATGTAGCAACACTTCCTTGTAGCAGCAGGCTATAATATAGTCAATGTAGTAGCACTCTCTGGTAGCAGCAGGCTATAAGATAGTTGATGTAGCAACACTCTCTTGTAGCAGCAGGCTATAAGATAGTTAATATAGCAGCACACCGCGAATGTTTTAAAAACATGTTTTTTTTTTAAAAAAATCACTATTAATAAAAAAAACTTTCTAGCCATTTTTATGGCGGCTTTTTAAAAAACAATAAAAATTAATGTACTTCTGCATTATTTTAATTGGTTTAACTTTAAACAACATTAAAATGTAGTTTATTTATTAAAGTCATTAAATAGTTATTAAAAGAGACTTTTTTTACCTTAATAGTCTATCTCAACTTTGAGATAAGGTTATATATATACATATATATATATATATATATATATATATATATATATATATATATATATATATATATATATATATATATATATATATATATATATATATATATATATACATATATATTTACACACACATAGCTCTATAAAAATCAGTTTAAATTCATAAAAATTACATTTTTTAAATGCATTTCTTACAAGATGTATAAATACATATTCAAATATTCTTATAAATTAAGATAAAATTATCTATTCTCTTCGTATATAATGAAAAATAAAAAAAAAGATTTTTTATTTAGGGAGAAAATTAAGTTTTAATAATGATAAAATTGTAATGATAGATCTGTTTTAGGTCATTTTCAAACAAAAATTAACATTTAAATCTATTATTTCAGTATTTACTTTTTTATACCGTTAGATTAACATTTTTATACCGTTAATTATAAGAAACTGTAGAAAATAGCTAATAACATTGTTTAAGTTTTGCAACTCAAAAAACTATATTTTGGCCAAAATTTAAGTATTTCTAAATCACTGTACAGTAGATTAATGTTTGTAAAATTGTTTTAAAATGCAAAATATTTTATTGGTTTAACAATTGCATTTTTATAACTTTAAAATATAACAGAATATAAAACTTATAAAAACAAAAATAATTATTTACTTGGATTATGAACTTCAAAAATACCATAATCAGCACTTTCAGCCAAACGTATCCCATTATGGGAAACTTCTTTTTCTTTACCACCTCCTTGACAGGCTTGAATAATAAAAACTTTTAGTATATCCTTTAGCCCATTAACAGGATTTCCATTGATGGCAGTTTGCATATCATTAAATGTTATTTCTTGTCCATCACTTCCATTAACACCACCATTAGAGCCATGTGATAAAAAAACACACATAAAACCATTAAAAGTTAACATATTTTTACAATCAAATTTTTGCAAAATATCTAAAATTTCAGATTTAGTTTTGTTTTTATAAACTATAAATTCATAGTTTAAAAATGTAGCCAGTTCTTTTAGCTCCAAAACATCATATTCAGTACCGATTCGCTCTTCAAAATTATCATTATTCCTAAAGTCATTATCAAAAATGCACATAATTCCAACTTTTGCATTGTTATGAGGCTGAGTATCTAAAAAACGATTACATTATAAATCTTACAAGGCTGAGTACCTAAAAAGCAATTCTATTATAAATCTTATGATGCCACATTAAGATGCCTCAGCAAGTATCTTTTTTTTATACTTTTATCTATTTTTTATATTGCATTATTAGAAATATACTTTATGTTATATATATTTATCTCACACACACACACATACACACACACACACACACACACACACACACACGCACACAAACACACACACACATACATATATATATATATACATCTTTTATAAATTTAACCAGGAATTTGTAAAAAATTTACAAAATAAATATACAAATATTTTAATAAGAAATGAAATTTGGATTGTAATATGTTACAGAAATTATAAAAATAGAGCCACCATACTAAAAAAACATATATATATGTGTGTGTGTGTGTGTGTGTGTGTGTGTGTGTGTGTGTGTGTGTATATATATATACATATATATAAATATATATAAAATATAATATAAATATATATATAAATAAATATATATAAATATATATAAATTACCAGGACTAGTAGCACGAAAAGCATAACAATCAGCATCTTTAGCTATACATGTCTTATTTGTCGCCTCTTTACAGGAAATAGGAGCGTCAACACATAAACCTTTATCTGGAAACATGTGTGTAAATTTTGAAACTTTATTTGATTGTTTAAAATGCATCAGCATTTCTAATATGAAAACCAATATTTTTAAAAAATAAAATTAAAATGGTTATACTTTTCACATTAAACATTGTTAATTTTAATAAATTTGAATTGTATTTATATTTAAAAAAAAATGTATTTAATATGTGTTTACATGCTTGCATTGCAAAAAATTTAAGAAATTAATTTTTTTTTTTTGAGGTTGTTAGGCTATTTGAGGTTTTGTGTAATTGTTGAAACTTTTATAAAATGAGAATCATTATATGATAAAGAAACCTTATATAAGTAATTTGATTGGTTATATGATTATATATTAAAGTATTTAAAGTGATGTAGTGCATATTTCTGTGTTAACTTCATGTGTTGCGCAAAAACGAAGAGTTACACACAAAGAGACAACAATTTAAATGCAATTATAAACCTTATTGACAAAAAACTATATATCTGAAATATTAAATATTTCTTCAAGTTTAAATATTTTTCTGTTTTAAAATAATAAATCAAAGAAAAAGCAGTTAGTGAACTATTTAATACTTGCAATATTACACATTTTATCAGCATATATGCAAAGTGATGCATTTATTAATGTATGTGCAATCTCAAACTTTTATCTAGCATAGCCAAATGACAAACTTAAAAGACTTAAAGCCAAAGCACAAAGGTAAGTGCAATTAATATTAAAATAAAAAAGTATTAACTTTATTTTGCAATGCTTTTAAAATAAAAAAGACATTTCATGGAATATTTAAGTTACGCATATTTCATATAGTAGTAGCCAGGTAATTTCATAAAGTTACTAGGCTTTGGTTGAAAAATAAAAGTTACTAGTTTTGGTTGAAAATTGAAAGAATAAGAGGCTAAGCACTATAAACATTTTAGAGAAAAAAATAATTATTAAAGAAAACAAAACTTTGACTGATATTTGTTTTAAACTTCAGAACAGAAATTCAAAACCAATTATTCATTTGAAACAATATTTTTTAATAAAAATAACTTTTTCAAAATACTTATATAACTATTTTTTTTATACCCAGGAACTTACCAGATATCTACTTTTAATTTATCTATGGCTGTGTAAATTTTCCAATAAAAATTTGTCAAATGAGACATTGTTTTATATCCAATCGTAATATATTCCATAATATTTTTGACAAGCATTTATTTTCTTAAAATTAAAAAGTCTGAGAGAAAATTTTGAAACTTTTGAATCAATACTTGGGTATTCTCCAGCAGATTAGTGGGAACAAACCACTTGTTGAGTTTTTAGGTGATGCATGTACCTCTCTGATAAATGGAGTAGACTACATACACGACAAGGATCATAATGTATTACCAGGAACACATTCTATGACGGCAAATGATATTCCAAACAACATCTCTATTGATAAATTTGAACATTGGCCAGTTCTAATGGAAAATCTAAATTCCATTAGGACTATATATTAATGTACCAAATGCAAAGTATATTTCTGAGTAGCTAATAATGTATGTTTTGAGCATTTCATGTAGTTAAATAAATTTAAACAATTAATAAAATGCCTTGTCAAATTTTTTAAAATTATTTTCCCTAAATACATTATGTACAATTCAATAGACACTTTTTTTCTCCAGGAGAGCAATTTCAAAATTAAAAAAAAAAAAAAGATTTTAATTATAACAAGCAATTTTGGAAAGCTGCCAAAAAGCCTTGAAAGTCAGTAGAATCCCATTAACGCAGAATCTGAAGGAATATCTATATATATATATATATATATATATATAATATATATATATATATATATATATATATATATATATATATATATATAGAAAAAATTTTTCATCATTAATTGCATTCTAATGTTTTTTCACATGCAAAAATTCACACACATCCCCCCCCCCACCCTCATCCCTGGCTTTACTTTGCAGTAAGGGGGTTCATAAGTATAAAATGGTATCTTTTCTACATTAATTCGTATTTATTATTTTTTTAACATAATATATCTCTTATTTAAATCTTAAAATTTTCTTGGTTGGCAGAGTTTAAAATAGCGTAAGTTACTGTAATAATTTACAAATTAAGTTATAATTTAAAGTTGTAATGAGTTATAATGGATGAGCAAGTAGCGCTTTTAATACTATATTACTTATTATTTATTTTTAACTCTTTTTACTTAACATAAATAATTATTTTAGCAGCTTGCATATAAACATTATTTTTTTTATAGTTTCATATATACGAACTAACTACAAACATTATTTGAGAAAAAAAAGTTTGTAATATTTGAGTTTTGCATGCTTTTTTAATATTTTTTCTCAAATGACCGGATTTACAAAGTGATCGAACTTCTGCGATTTTACGGTATACTTTATTAGTAGCAGTAAATGGACATTTTACCACGATATAATTAACACTTCAATGTGAATTAAAAAACTTCTAATATCTTAATAACATAATTATAATCAAAATTTTTTTTCAAAATAAATTACTTTACACAACTTACCATTAAAAGTAAGTTACATTTGCAAGTAAAAATGTAAATTACTTTTACTTTAAAAAAAAAATACAAGTAGCAAAACGGTAACACAATATAATGGTAACATTTTTTTCACAGTACAAATAAAAATAATAAATAAAAAGTAACTTGAAAAAGTAAAAGTAAAAAATTAAAAGTAAAACGCAAATATTACAAACATTATAAACCGCTTTATACACAGTTATACAAAACTATATAATACGTTCTGGCTGAGGATATAACACATAAAAAGTTACAAAAAAAAACAGTAAAACAAACTTCAAGTTGTTTTGACAATATAAAGAGCTTTTATTAATGTAAAACAACTTTGCGACACTGTTTTATTGCTATTTTATACAGTTTATAACATTAATAACATAAAACACATTTAAAATAAAATGAAGTAAATAAATAGAATAGTTTTCATTAAAATACTAAATAAAACATCTTCATAAAACTTTAAACTTAATGTTTGCGCGAACATGCTTATAGACCATAACAGTCTTTAATCTATAGACCAAACAATGAAAAAACACATATTAAATACCTCATTTTTTATAATTTTGTAATGTTTCTTGATCTAGCATGCTATTAAAAAGTATTAATAAGTATAATTATTTTTTCATTCAAATGGTTTTCAAGTTGATATTTTTAATTAATTTTTTCATTTAAATTGTTTTGCAATAAAAAGTGAAAGAAAAAAATTTGGTTTGATAAATCAAAAAAAGTTGTTTATTAAAAAAAAAAAAGAAAAAATTTGGTTTAATAAATATTTTATGTACTAGATATTTAATAAAAATTTCTTTGAACAAAAGTAAAATAATTTATTTTTTTAATTTAAATTTTCGGTTTAAAGTTTGCAATAGAATGTTTCTACTTTGAAAACTATTTTCAAGAAACAAAAAATAAAAAAGTATTCAATATGTTTACGAAAAAATAAAACTTCCATCCTCATGCACACTATGTTCTAAATCTAACAATGTTACTTTAGTTAGATATGCATTTAAATTTCAGGAGTGATCCTCACTGGAGTGATGCCACTGGGTATTACGAATGCAGCTGCAATTAAATTTATAATTTTTGAAAATTATTTAATTATGGTATCGCTTTAAATAAAATGAAAATATAAAAAATAGTATCGCGTTTTTTTATTCTATTTAAGATTTTTTGTTAAAATAATTTTTAGTTAGAAGCTTTTATTATGTGTTAACAACATATAAGATAAAACAGAAATTTTTGTATGCCTAACTTTTGTGAGTCTTTGAGTATATTAAGTAAATTTGATAGGTGAGTAACTGTAAGTTACTGTAGTAACTTAACTGGTTGTTATGATTTAATTTAAAGGTAAATTTACTTTGATGAACTTTATCTATTCAGTAAATCAACTTATAACTATAAAATTTTATTGGCTTCCACGCACAGATTTAAAAAAATTTAAATTCAAAAGCAATTTATGTTGAATAAAAACCTCTGCACAAGAGAGCAAAGATTATACTTCTATTCAAAAGATAAATTTAGTGTGAGGTACTTTATGACCCCTAATAAAAAACTTAAAAACATTACTTTTAATGTTTTTGTCTGAGTTTTGCTAAATTGAAAAAGAATTTAAACTTTTTGTAAAATTTGAAAAAAAAGAAATAATTATAAGAAAAAAAAAAAAAAATTTTTTTAAGAAAAAACTAAACGTGAAGGAGTGAAAAGCAGTTGCAATTCACGATCGCGATTGCTTTTTACAAAAAGAAAGTCAGTGCTCGAATTCACGACACTGAATTCGAGCACTGACTTTTTTTTTACTAATTTTGTGGACAAAGTTAATATAAAAATTTATTTTACTAATGAAAAAAAAAAGATATTATGCGTTACTAATGATTTAGCTGCCCATTCACATGATTTTTGAATTGAAAAAAAATGTTATTTTAAAACTCATTTTAAATTGAGAAAATAATAATAATATGTTTAATAACGTAATAAGTTATTATAGAGATCAGTGAGTCACACTTTGAAATATTAAATCACGTGATGACTTTTTTAAAAAATGTTTAGTAAAATTATATAATACACCTTAGTGTACTCATATTAAACAAAGTGTATACTACTTTAAATGCTTTTTAAAGGTTTCTTTTAAATAATTACAAGAGATAAAACCTTCATAGTTTAAAATATGGTTTCAATAATAACTCTTTTGAAAGTAACAAACTGTCTGGTTGTCCTGCCATGTTAATGACAGACATTTTAAAAATTTCAGTTGCCCTTCTGGAAAATGAGTCACCCCGTGACACCAGACAACCATGAGGGTACACCTCTGCATTGGTGCAAAAGCTGATTGAAAGATACACAAAGATTGAAGCTCCCAAAAACAACAAGACAGTTTGTCAGACAGTTCAGCAGCAGATTCATAAAAGGCAGTTAATTTAAATGTTAGTCTGCTCAAATTTCTCAACAATATAGGAGTTCTTGAACAGCCAAAAGAATCCCCATTCTTATTCTCATCAAATAAAGAAATTATTGAAGAAGTGAAAAGAATCTAGCTTAAACATTTTTTTACTCTACCCAGTAATGATGACAGTGATGATGTTATGGAAATTGCATCTGAAGCTCAGCAGACAATCAAACAGGGTCCCAATAATCCTTAAGAAGTTACATCTTCTTGCTTCCTAAAAGCTTTAAACTTTGTCCTAAAGTTTAAAGCTTTTAGGAAGCAAGAAGATGTTTTAAAGTTTGTCCAAAGACCCACCACAAAGATAGAAATTCAATAGCTACGTTATGATTGGATTCAAATCAGAAAAGTTATGCAAATCAGAACATGCGTTGAAATTAATTAAATCAAAGTTGATTCAATGTGAGCAAAATTTTTGAATTTCGAGTATCCATCGTAGTAAAAAACGAGAGAGAACAACAGCTGCAACTTTGAATGACTCAAGTCTTTTGAAAAGTTTTTTTAAGAATCAACATAAATTTGATAAATATTGAAAACTTAAGGTTCAATAATAATAATAACAAACTATAAAACACAAATTTTTTGGAAAATTTCACTTTGTTTCTATAGTTTTTACCATTTTAAAAAAATCTTGGTTACATACAAGATCTTGTCTCGTATGGACCAAGAACCAAGATTCTGAAAGCATATTTTGAAATTGAAAAAAAAGTCAATGAACAAGCAAAAGGAATTGAACTCGTGTAATACTCTGACAAATCAGTAGTAGAACAAAAAGATCGAAATCCATATTGATGATCAGAAAGTAAGTTATAAGATTCAAGATGAGAGATTAAGTCTTTGAATTTAAGACTCAAAAACCTTGCTTATGATAGGAAGAAGACTAATGGGACAGTTGTTAGACAAGTCAGACTGCTCTTCGGAATTATTGAAAATAAGAATAACAGATTCCACCAGGCAGAAATATAAGATTCTGATAAGCACTAGTTACATGTTTTGAAAGTATAGAAAACACCTCCAGAGAACACTTCTGCTATAACAGGTATGTTGTCTGGACCACAAGTTGTAGAACTGTCTAAGCAGGAAATCACTTTAGATGCAGAAGCTGGATTGTTTACGAATGTCAACCAATAGATCAACCTGTTTGTCAGCTATATCAGGTAGAACTGAACTAGTTGAATCAAGAGATGATATTGATGAGAAGTTCTCAGCAAACAATTCAGCTTTGTCATTAGGTGAGATGACAAAATCTGAACCATACAAGAGAGGTGGACTAACAGATTTGCCCTTTTATAGATACTGTCAAAAATTCTCCATTCACGAGAGCCTAATTTTTGAGATGAAATACGAGATTTCATGACCTGAGAATAGCAGGCTTTGAAATAGCAGTTATAGAAAGATGAATGTGGCACCTAAAGGTGAGTGTGCAGAAACTGATCAGTGACTTTGGATCAGAAACAAGACATAAGTCGAGTAAGAAAGATAAATGACTTTATGAATGTGAGTTGACTATTTGTGTTAGAGATTAAAAAAGGCAAAAGTTGTGGACCTTAATACCTACAGACTCACTGACACAAGAGCCAAGCCGTTCAGTGTGATGAGTTCAGTGTGATTGGCTGAAAGATAAAAAAAATGGGCTTGGTCAATTTGATCAAAACTAACATCTAAAAGAGTGCAGTCTTGAGTTGAAGGAGACCAATATAGAATAAAGAGGAAAGTTATAGAGTGAAGTGGTGCTAAACAAAAAACACATAAAAAAAATAATTTGTGGATTCAAACCTCGTTCCTGCCAAATGGATGAATTTTTATGAATCTAAATGCCAGGGCATATGACTATTGGAGTGTTTACAATTTTTTTTATTCTGATTAACTCCCAACAAGGCTGCAAGCAACCACTATTAAGATGGGAGTTACTAGAAAAAAAGAATATAGTTATAGAGAAAGGAAATGGTTGACAGAAAACTTAAAAGTTTATATGAGAGGGTTGAGATGCAGGAAAAAAATTGACGAATAAAAGTTTTTAGATCGTACAGGGACAGATAGAGTAAAAGAATTAAGACTTTGCTAAATGACAATTCAAGCAAGAATGAGTTTTATTTGATGGAACTAGAGATGATGGCTCCTTTGAGCAGCAATCAGAATAGTATTTGAAAAGAGAAAGAGATGTAACTTTATAACAATGGGAAAGATACTTTTACAATGCATTTATGGATCTTGCCTAGAAGAGAAAGAGCATCATTAGAAGAACTAGCCAAAATATGACAAAAGTACAGGGATGAATAAGAGATTTGTATTTGTATTTGATTTTTTCATATAAAGACGAATAAAAGATTTGTAGAGGTACAGAATGGAATCAGGAGTGAGAAAATGGCAAGCACAACAAAGAGAAGCAACCTTAGCAGATATTAATTTAGCAATTGATTCTATATATGGTTTCCATAAAAGGTCAGTAGTAAAGAACAATCCAAGACTTAAAGAAGAAGACTCAGTGAGAATTAAAGGAAGATTTACATTTAGGTTACAAAATGAGACAGCTGAACTCAAATAAATTTCACAAAGAGCAAATAGGTCTAGGGAATTTTCCATGAAATAAGATTCAACAGAAAAAAAGTTACTTCGAAGATGACAAATATCAGAGAAAAATAGATTTGGAGAACTTGTTGATGTCGATGGTTTTTTGTGTTTTTCAGTTTTGATACTTTAATTATTTTTTAAATTGCTTAAAGAACTTGACTCAAAGCACAGATAGTACTCAGTACACTATCTAACAGTCCAAACAATTGCCTCATTACTATTAATAAACTTTAGGCCATAACAAAGGGCCCCAAATACAACCTCGACTATGCACACCAAAAGTACAAACAGAGAGGCTATAAACACTAACAACCCTAATAGTGCAATGTTGCCAGCCTCAGAATTATAAAACTGAGTTTTAGAGCTGTACCCTCATTAGGAGATAATAAAATGAGTTGCCTGGTCATAAAAAACAGAGACACAAGTAAAACCCATGCAATGAGTCAAGAAGATCCAGCATTCAACATACTTAACTGAAAACAATGTATTATAAATACATCTATGCCAGCCTAATAGATGAAGAAGGGGAGCAAAGCTGGTCAACAGATTGTTTCCCTCTTAAAAGTTACTTCAAAGTTGGTTAACAGATAGAAATCTGTTTACCCTATTTAGCTTGACTCTAAATTTTTTACTTTTCTAAAAGAAATATATTTGCATTAATGGAAGTTAACGCAAAAAGTTAGGAAAGAAAACATATAAAGGTATGACATATGATCAAAGATATGGTGCAAAAACTGGATTTTTCCGATTTTTTTGATCTTTATTACTCAAATAGTGTAAAAAATTATGCTTAACATAGCATTTATTTTTCCTTTTTTAAATAGCAATTAGAAATGAATTTTTAAAATGGTACACGCCTGCCTAATAATATAAAAGTATTAATAAAATTTAAAAAATTTAATAAAATTTAAAAAAAGAATTAAAAAAAATTAGCAATAACATGTTTTTGCTTTTAAACTTTTTGTTTTAAAGACTTGCTAATATATACACTGCGACCTTTTTCTATAGACGCGTGTAGAATTTTAGCAGATTTACAGTGTTACAATGGTAATAAAATTGTTTTAACGGTACTTTTGAATAAGTATATGTAAGATAACAATGATCGATTATGCATCTAATTATTAATTGTCTTGATTGTATTAAAATAATTAAATTTTTAATATTCACGTAGCAATTTTATGTAGATGCACTAAAGATTTTACGAGTTTTGATGAGCAATTTTCTTATATTCTGTAGTATTTTTTATTTTGTGAGTCGAAATCAAGTTGAACTTAACCAAATGCCGATATAGTATAGTAAAGTTAAGTTTAGCATTTACATCGTGCAATATGAAAAGTTCTGAATACATTGATGTGCTAAAATAATGTTTGATTCCATTTAAAAACAAATATCGACGCAAAAAGTTTGTTTTTAAACAAGACAACGCCAGCATTCACACTAGAAACGAGACTAAAGCTTGGTTTGAAGCTAAAAAAATCAAGCAAATGTGGTGGCTTGCTCACAGTCCAGATTTGAATCCTGTTGAAAACATATGAGAAATCATTGTAAGACGTATCTATGCTGACCAGAAGCAATATAACTCTGTGGCTTAGCAAAAAGTAGAGGTATCAATGCTGGAAGGATATGGAGCCAAAAGTGCTGGAAAACTTGGCGGGAAGTATGCAAAACAAATTTATCAAGTAATTGAGCGCAAAGGAGGTTTAATCGAGTATTAAAATTGTGATAAAAATATTTTTTTGGATAGTTTTGTTAAAAAATGTGAACTGCGTCTATAGAAAATAGTCAGCTATCTTTTGAACTTAATTCGTTTATGATTGACCTCTTTTCAAATTTGATATTATTTTTTGATACTTTATTTATAATTTATTGAAATAAACTATAAAAATAAAGTTAAGTACGTTTTTAAGACATAATCCACATGCGCCCATAGAAAATGGGCGCAGTGTACATTGAACATATTTTATACAAGTATAAACATTTAACACTTTAAAACTTTAAATTTAAAAACATTTTAAACTTGTTTTGTAATGAAAAAATGTGCTAAATGTATATATTTTACACATAGCATAAAAGAACATAAAAACATAAAAGCGATAAATTTAAAAGTAATTCTTTATTACAAAACAAATTTTTAATTGTTGTTGTGTTTTTTTTGCAACCTATAGATACTAATACTATTTATAGATTATAAAGGTTTGTAAAAATTTGTTTTGTAATAACATTACATGAAAATTTTATAATTGTAAAAAAATAATACAATGTAGTAGTAATGTAGTAGCAAAGTGAACTAACCAATTAGTTCACCAAGGTATACTATGTCTTTGTTTTTCAAGACAAAAGACAGTATATAAAACTATATTAGATTATTCATTTTCATAACTTCATAAATTAAAGAAATAAATAGTATAAAAAAAAACTAAAGACACATTGCTACACTTGTTCATATAATATAATAGCTTTTTATAAGAAAATGTAAAAGTCATTTTTTTCATTATTATCTCGGCTTTAATATGGTAAAATACCAAAATTCTAAATGTAACATTGTAAGAGATAGATTTTGCTGTGATAAAATCTAGTCAAAAAAGCCAGTTGTGAAGTAAAATGACAATTTCACTTTAGAAAATACCATAATTGATTTTATTATCATTAGTTTTTATTTAGAATGTGTTTTACTAGCTTTGATATATTTTTTTTTATTTAACTTGATTTTTCAAATTCACTATTCTCTTTACCAAATTTTAAAAATTAACTTTTATAATCAAATTAGAAACTACTATTAATAAACAACTAGGGGACTAGGTTCAGGTTTGTTAAAGCAAAACTTTAAAATAAATCTTTAATTGAAATTAATATTATACTATAAGTGCAAAATGCTTACATAATTATAATATATATATATATATATATATATATATATATATATATATATATATATATATATATATATATATATATATATATATTTATATATATATATTTATATATATATATATATATATATATATATATATATATATATATATATATATATATATATATTATATATATATATATATATATATATATATATATATATATATATATATATATATATATATATATATATATATATATATATATATATATATATAGTAACGGTACCTTTATTCATTTCTTTATCAAAAATATTTGTTGTACATGGGGATCTAGGGGGATGGGCTAATGCCCTCTCCCCCCTCTTTCTTCCCGTCCAACTAAATGCCTAAAAAAAATAAGAAAAAAGTTTTGAAATTGAAAGTGTTACAACTGTAGTATTACAGCAATACTGACCAAAAAAAAGTTATAATATTAGAAAAACAGTGATCAAAACAAAATTTAAATATGATTTTGGAACTTATGGTTCCCTGGCATAACCATGGCAACTAAAGAGGTAGATGCACCACCATTTTTACAATTTAAAAAAATTTTCATACTAATAACTAAATAAAGATTTGAAGCTTATAACAAAAATATTGAAAAAAAAAATTATTATAAAAAAACATGCTGAAAACGTATAAAATTTATCAGTGGCATGTACACTGCTTTTAGGACTCCCTCTTTTTCACCTATCACTAATACCAACAAAAAAAAATTTATTATTTTAAAATAAAATTTTTAATGTAATAAGTAATTAAAATATTTTACAACTATTATACTGACTGATATAACTAGTTATATTAAAATAGTAATAATATAATTAGTAATATTAAAATAGTAACCTTAAATAGCCATAAAAAAATCCAGGTGAAACCAACCTCTATCAGTAATATATTTTTGATAAAAATTTGATTAACAAAGCTTGATAAAAGTTTGATTAACAGCCAATAGCTTGCTCTGTCAAAATAAAAAATAAAATCTTATAAAATTTATTTTTTAAATAATTAAGGCTACCTTTTATATGGTTTTTACTTTTAAAATAACAAATATCAAAAATTCTTAAATTAATATCAAAATTTTTAAGTCAAATAAATAAATCAACTTTTTTCAGTTTTCAACAACATGTTTTGATTATACAATAATCATTTTTAAGTATAAAACTGTTAAATACAAAAACTATATATATAAACAGTTTTATACTTGAAAATGATTATTGTATAATTGAAACATGTTATTGAAACTGAAAAAAATTGTTATATTTATTAGACTTATTATGAAATTTGTGCTATTATGAGATTATATATATTATGCTATTATGAGAATATATATATATATATATATATATATATATATATATATATATATATATATATATATATATATATAAAATGAATACACTTATACACATAATTACACATAATTACATTTATGTTATGAATACACATAATTACGTTATGAATACACATAATTATGTTATGAATACACATAATTACATTTATGTTAGGGTGATTCAAAAAATTTGACCATAATAAAATTCAAGTGCTTTTACTTAAATTTAACAAGTCTAGATGCATAGAGGTCTAAATTTAAAAACGATCAGTCAGCCAAAACAGCAAAGTTCATTTCTACACCTTTTTTTTGCCAAAAATAACAAAAAAAAAATTTTCTATTTTTTTATTTTGTAGAAGTTTTTGTGTTAGCATTTTCGTTTTGTAGTTTTTGCTTTCATTTTGCAGTTTTAGTGTTTTGCCATTTTATTTGTGTAAAGTTTGTAATTATTTGTGCAGTTGTTGCTAATTATTTTTAATTTTGTTCACTGTTTTTCTATTTTACTAATTTTTCTACACCTTTTTTTTTTCGCAAAAATAACTAAAGATTGTTTTTATTTTTAATTTAATTTTTTAATTTAATGTAGAAGTTTTATGTTTTTGCATTTTCATATTGTAGTTTCTGTGTTTTGCTTTTTCGTAAGCGCAAAGTTTGTTTTTATTTGTGCTGTTGTTGCTGATTTTTTTTATTTTTGTTTGCTGTTGTTATTAATTGAGTTTTCATATTTTTTGTCTTATTATATAATTCATTATAGCTTTATCGTTATTATTATTATTATTATTTTTAAATTAATTTAATTTTATTTATTATTATTTTGTTTATTTGTTTATTTTATTTAGGTGTAACTCCAATCACTAGTTTTCAACTATATGAGTGGCACCTAACCTAATTTTGTAAAATTATAAAAACTTGTATTTTTTCAATTTTTGGTTGAATAAATGGACTAAAATATATATATATATATATATATATATATATATATATATATATATATATATATATATATATATATATATATATATATATATATATATATATATATATATAATATAATATATATATATATATATATATATATATATATATATATATATATATATATATATATATATATATATATATATATATATATCAAAGCCAATGGCATTTTAGATTGAGTCACTCCCTTTTACCAATCACCCTTTACCAAGTTTGAAAAAAAAGAAAACAAAAGTGCAACAGTTTCAAGGGTTTAGGGTGACATAATATATTTATTTTAATTTTGCAGGTACATAGAAAATATGTATCTAAAACATACTTTAATAGTTTTTTAAAAAACTTTTACATTTCTTAAACGTCAATTTAACATGAGAACAACAACTAATTAAATTTTCAATATCAATAAAGTCAAAACAAAATGTACACAAAATTAAACATATAGATAAAAAAAACTTTTCTTTTTTATTTTTTTTTTTTTTTTTTTTTTGTTTAAATAATCTAAGGTTATTTATATTTCTGAAAACAAATTAAAAAAATAATAATATAAAAAATAATAACAATAATAATATTAATAAATTATTATTATTGTTATTATTGTTATTGTTATTATTATTATTATTATTATTATTATTATTATTATTATTATTATTATTATTAACAATAAATAATAAAAAAACTCATCATAAAAAACATTAGTCAAACGGTTCCGTTATAAAATGTACGCAATAAACACAAATATTATATAAAAAACAAGCTCAGCTTTTCTTTTTTAAAAAAATTATTTAAGTTTATATGCATTTATTAAAAAACTTACACTACTAAATTTTACATTCTTTAAACGTTACATTACTACTAAATTTAACGTACAATTGAAAACGTATATTACATTGTTAAAAACGTGGTTATTTCCCAGAAAAGAGGGATTTACCGGAATTTAATTCCAGCCAGAGTTTCGGCCAGGGTGTGACTTTTAGGTCAAGGGTGGCCAGACCTTTTAGAATACGGGCAAAAAAAAGTTAAAGAACTATTTTTCGGGCAAAAAATATTTATTTCTAAAATAATATAGGTAACTAATAACTATTATAATCATTTGTATCTAAGCAATATAATTATTAAAAGCGGTGAACTTGACAGTCTGAAATTAGTTTTTTTGATGTCTGGATTGATTTTTATGGCAAATAAAAGTATCACATTACCAATATGGTTGTCTCTTAAATATCCATTTTGTTTGACGGGCACTTAAAAAAAGTCTTTACGGGCATTTTTTTGCCCGCGGGCAGTGGTTTTAGATCGGCCACCATTGTTTTAGCGGCCACCACTGTTTTAGGTATTTCAGGCCGGAATTCATTTTTTAAAGTAGTATTAGTCTAAAAAGTTATTATTATTTCTTTATATTTATATTTATTTTAATTCTTTATATTTATATTTATTCTGTCTATAATTTTATTTATGTTAGGAGCTTTTGTTTAAAGAAGCTTTAGTAGATGTAAAAGGCGGCTTTGGCGTCACATTAAGGATACACCTCTCTTGATGCTTAAATTTTGGCGCCACCCTGAGACTTTCAAGGACCATTCTCTCTTGATACCCTTTCTTTTAGCGCCACTTTAATACTAAACTTTAAATCAAAAATTTTTTTGACACCGTAATTAAAACAGGTACGGGAAACTTATATACTCCTTCCGAAAGTCAAAAAGTTTGGGAATTGTGTTGGGTAATCTTAGGGGCCATAGGTGGCTGACTTATTGGTTATTATTTCTTTGAAATAATAAAAAATGAATTAATGAAAAAAAAGGTAGCCCTATGCAACCCGGTCGGATGTCACGTAAGACTAACAATTTTAATTGTTTTTTTTTTTAAGTTAGGATGGTTCAATTTTTGATAAAGCGTTGATGCTACGAGTTCGCATTCGCATTCGCAAACTTTGTTTAAACCAATAATATTAGGAGCAACGTAATTAAAAACTGGTTCACGGAAAAGTGATATCAAAACAAGACCCGCGTTCACACCAAAAGCGGTTCGATATGTAATTATAGTACCGTTTGTTTTAATTTGGTTTCCATGTTGTCCTACAGCAACAAGAGCTGCATTGATTAGTCCTAGGCGGGTATTTACTGCTGCTTATCATGCTTAATGAGCTGTGTTAAATTGTTGTTCAAGTAAATCTTTTCCGTCAAACTCAGCATAAACTAAGTTTAAAAATCTAGTTTGTAAATTGATTACTGCTTCAGCTATAGCGGGAAGTTTATCCTGCTCTTGTATACGTATGATCTTAAGATCTTAAATTAAAAGTTTGTTGCATTAGTAATGATATAAATGTCTTACTCTTACAAGAGAAAATAAAATCTTAACTTTCGGTCCGATAGAACATATATGCCGATTTGCTTGTCGAGAAGGAGAGCTAAGGACCGTTAAAGAGCTGTATATGTTAACAACCTTAAAATAATTAAATTTCTAACAAATAAAAATGTGAGTGGGATTATACATTCACTGTCTTGGCTGTAAGAAATTATAAGTAAGATTGTCTCTTATCTTAATAGCATTGGACACCCATGGGATCAATACACCTGTCTAGAAGTAAAATATGGAATCCAGGTTGACATTAAAAAATGGATTGATGAATGCACCAGTTCTAAGGTTTACACCTGTGTCTCTGAAGGGATCATTCAAGGTGACTTCAATTGCAGAATATCTTATCAAACATGAATACCCCTGTGGGTAAGATGGTTAACGAAGAAGCTCTGGAAGCTGCAGAAAAAAAAGATGTGAACTCTTTGAGAGCTCACATTGTAAAAAGAAATGCGTGGTATAATCTTTTAAGAGCTGATGCAGCCATTCGACAAATTTTAGTTCTCGACCTAGAGCTTGCAAACGATAATACCGAAGGATATTTCAAGATTGATCAATACGTCAGTTAATTTTTTGTGTTTGAAAATTCAATTGACTCGCATGCGTAATAAATAAGTTCTCAATCTTCAGAATTTATTATCATTAACTTTTTGATATTATCATTAGTAGTTATTATTATTATTTTTTTTTTCATCAGTTAACTTTTCCTCATAATTTTTTTTGTTTTCACTCAGCATTGACTTTCTTATATTCATCAATTAATTTAGGAAATGAAATAGCTTCTAAAATTTCTTCAGGTGCTTTAGCTTGGTTTGAAATTCTTCAAAACTCAATTACAGTTGTATACTGTAAAGTAATTTTTTTGTAATAATTTATAAGATTCTCAGTAACGCTTTTTGCTGATTCAAACTGTCTATATAAAATGTTTGTTTTTTTTTGTCATGGTGTAAATCGATGCCCGTTAAAGTTTCAATATGTTTTACAACTGGTTTGCTTATTTTAATATAAATATTTAATGTTATTGTTGGATAAATAAGATTAAGCATATATGGAACAATTTCAATTGCTTTTTCATAACCAAGAATTTTTTTGTATTTATCTCTTACATAAAGTTGTCTTCTCGTTTTAAGAATGCTGACATACTCATCAAATTCAGCTTGATTAGCATCGATAAGTTCACCAAGTTCTTCTTTTTTAGTTTTTCTTAATTGCGCTTCCATTTTTCTATTCTACTATAACAATGTTTTATTTAATTAAAAATTATTAATATGGTACAAATACATAATGGAAAAAACTTTTATAACTTTACTGTAGCTTTGTTATAGTTATTGGAAATTAGAGTTATTGGAGTTATAGTTATTGGAAAGGGCTTGCTGCTGTTAAAAAGCTTGCAGCAGCAGCAGCAAAAGTTTCTGAAAAAGACGACATGAGTAGCTTAAAAAAAAAGCAGTATGGCAAATTTATCTCCCCCACCAATATAAAACCAAGAGTAAAAATAAATAAAAATAAACCTATTGATATTCACTAGGCTGATTTGTTCTGAACTACTGACTACTGAAAGATCAGTTAAATGGGTTAAAATTATGCATGCCGTAGTCAAATCAATTAATAATAACGCGACTAGTTTGCTTGGTGAAAAACCAATTAATGCGATTATAATGGGAAAAAAAACTTTAGCTCCATCAATGCCTGCTAATAGAGAAAAAAGTTAAAAAAAAAATTTGCGACCCTCAACCACAGAAGTGCGTTATTTATTTGCATCAGGTGAGCTCAAAGTAGGACAAAAAATACAACTGATTCAATATGGTCTTTAAAAATCCATTTTAATTATTCAGTTGATCTACAAAAGAGGGAATCTGCCCTAAAAATTTCCAGAAAGTCAACTGCCGAAAAGGACAGAAGTCTTTGGTTTTGATGGCCGTATAGACAAAACTCTAAGATTAGTGAAACAAAACTATAGTAAAGTTAACAAGACCACTTTCTTCAAAGAAACTCATTACGTTACTTGCTCATTTCCCAACAACTTCCTTTTACTTGATCATATTTGTTCAAAAAGTGGTAGAGCAGTTGATGTTGTGAAGGAAATTTTAGTTTTAAATGACTGAAATTCCCTCGTGACTTTACAAAGTGCTGTTTCTTATCGTTTGTAAACACGGGTTGGAAAAATGGCATCAGCCGTTTACTTGAAACTCATATTGGCAGACCTCTATAATGGTGTATTTATTTGCTTCACTTGAATACGTTGCCTCTCAGAGCAATTTTCACTCCACCTTGATGGTAGTTCATCTGGTCCTAATACAAATAACTGTCTTATGATGCTAATTCTCTACCAATAGTTGACTTTGCCAGTGTAATTAGAGTGAATATAGAAATTTTGATTTTAGCTTTTTAGGTTCCTTAAGTAGACCTAACGGTCTTGTCACAGAAAACGGTGAAAGAGCATTTGAATATAAAGTTTACGCCTCTCTCCATGCCGATGACGCAAATTATGCCCAGAGCTTAGGAATGCCTGATGACGCCATTCATGATCTTAGTGAAGGTCAGAAATACATAATTAAAACATGCTATGCTGTTATCCAAGGATTGCAATTTGATGTAGAAATAAAAAAGCATTTCAAAAATACTCCACCAAAAATTTCTATCGAGTCACGTTTGCCCATCATTCGGCTTGGTTTTACATGTCGACAGTGAAATCCATTGAAAGTCGTTGTTTACATTATATATATATATATATATATATATATATATATATATATATATATATATATATATATATATATATATATATATATATATATATATATATATATATATATATATATATATATATATATATATATATATATATATATATATATATATATATAAACATATAAATGTACATATAAGTGTGTGTGTGTGTCAAAAAAATTAACGTTATCAAAATATAAAAAAATTGAGCTTATTAAACGTAGTGCAATAAAATTTTTAACATGGCGTCTACGCGGATGATGGCATTACCATGCCCGTATCGTGGGGGTCGTCAGGTGCGATTGACCACCTTTTTTTATAAACTATCTTTGTTTCACGCTAATTTTATCGTAAAAATTGAGCAAAAATGTCAAATTATCAATCAAAAATAAATGTCTTGCTTTTAAAGATTGGAAAAAGGTCAACCTAAGAAGAATGCAGCCGAAAAGTATAGTGTTCCTCAAAACACTTTAACTTACTGGATAAAGCATTTAGAAGAAATATTCATTAAAAGTCAGTCAATTTGGACCTAAGAGACAAAAGTTAAGTTTTAAAAAGCATGATTCCGTTAATAAATTTTTTGATAAATTGTAAAGATTTTATTTTTTTATTTTAAATTGTATTTTAGAAGGTAAAGACTTAAACAGCATATTATTTCAAAGTTTTTTCTTCTTTTTTACCCTCTTTTTTTATTAAAATTTGATAGTAACTTAATAAAAGATTTTCAGTTATTCGAACTTTCGGTTATTCGAAGTAAATTCTGATTCCCCTAAGAGGTTTGAATAATCGGTAGTTTACTGTATATATATATATATATATATATATATATATATATATATATAATATATATATATATATATATATATATATATATATATATATATATATGTATACATAATGTGTATTCTACAAATAGACTGCTCAATGTTCTTAAAGAACAATGCACTAATAAATTAGTAAAAACATTTATCTAACTTTTAAACAACTTTTCATGCAACTTGGTTACTGTTTGTTTTCGAGTAGCCATTTATTGCAAAGAACATCTTTGAATAGGAACAGTTGCTATAATTGGAACAACTCCTTAATTAAAAACGAACCTTCAGTTATTCGAAGTAAATTCTGATTCCGCTAAGAGGTTTGAATAATCGGTAGTTTACTGTATGTATATATATATATATATATATATAAATATATATATATATATATATATATATATATATATATATATATATATATATATATATGTATATATATATATATATTTATTTATATATATATTTATATATATATATATATATATATAATATATATATATATATATATATATATATATATACATATATATATACATATATATATATATTATATATATATATATATATATATATATATATATGTATATATATATATAAACACATGTATATATATATATATTTATATATATATATATATATATATATACATATATATATATATATATATATATATATATATATATATATATATATATATATATATATATATATATATGTATATATATATATATACACATGTATATATATGTGTGTATATATATATGCATATATATATATTTTTGTGTATATGTATATGCATATATATATATATACATATATATATATGTATATATATGCATATATATATACACACACACACATATATATATATATATATATGTATATATAATGTGTATTCTACAAATAGAGTGCTCAATGTTCTTAAAGAACAATGCACTAATAAATTAGTAAAAACATTTATCTAACTTTTAAACAACTTTTCATGCAACTTGGTTACTGTTTGTTTTCGAGTAGCCATTTATTGCAAAGAAGATCTTTGAATAGGAACAGTTGCTATAATTGGAACAACTCCTTAATTAGAGCACTTGCATTTATTTTCGAAAAAAAAATGAATTATGGCTAAAGTTTACACTTTTTTAGTAAAACGCCTTATTTTCTACGTTTTGACATATTTTGAAATAACACCTCATTAATAAAATTTTGGACAAAATTTTAAAATTTATATTTTAAGAACTAATAAGTTTTATTATTTAATATTTCAACTGTTAATATGTTAGTATACGTAGTTTATAAATATATTAAAACAATTATTTCAAATACAATATTTAACATATTATAAAGTTTTTTTGAAAGATGTTTTATTTGAGTAAGGAAAATTTCTTTATTCATCTTTGAATAACAATATCTCATTCTTTCTTCAAGCTCTTCCGAATTCTCAGCTCTCGAATTATTCTCGTAAACTAGCCGTTTTAAATCACCTCAAAGGTTTTAAATTGGTCTTGCTTCTGAAACGTTAGCTGGGTTTATAACTTTGGATTCAACTTTGATTTTTTTCAATTTTAAAAAGTCGATGACCGACTTTGCGTAATGTGATCAGACCAGAAGATAAACTCATTGTCTTTTTTATAATATTCTGATACTAGAGGAAGTAAAGTTTCTTCAAGTATCTCTTTATAAGTGTACTTGTTGATTGCCTGCTTACTGTGATGAATATAAAGAGGGTTTATTCCACAGGGGCTGATGCAACAAGAAACTAAGAGCTTGTCTTTGTACTTTTTACGCAAATTGTATCTTACTTGGTCAGAACATTGAGAAGGATCAGCGGCATAAAACCTATCATTACCAGATAATGTGCAATTGTTTAAGGTAAAATAGCTTTCATCATCCATAACAAATTTAAGTTTTTATAATTTTCGTACAATTTACTACATTTAGGACGCATAGCATTCTTCTGCTGATGGCTACGATCTGAACAATTTGATTTTTCAAAAGTTCGAATGTTAGTCATTGTTTTTAATACTTGGGAAATTCGAGTTTGACTACAGTTAAAAATTTGAGCTACTTTCTTTTGGGAGCAACCTGACTTATTTTCAAAAAATGCAGCAATCTTTGGAATATTTTCTTTAGTAACTACCTTAGCGATTCGACCACTTCCAACTTTTCTTTTTAGAGATCCATTCTCCAATTTTACGATTTTATCGTAAGCAGTTGATCTGGGTAAACATTCCATAAACTGCTTAGCCACAAACGCTTTATCTTTTTTCTCAATTTTTTTGGAAAAAAATTTCCATATTTTTTCCGAGGTCTTTTACTTTGACCATTTTATTTTCAATATTTAAATAGTATTTTTAACTTAATTAAATTAAATTTAAATAGATTATAAAATCGTCTTTCAAATAAGTATATAGGTTTTTTGCCGAATTTTAAAATTTTTCCGAAATTTTATTTATAGGGTGTTATTCATACAAGGATGAATGAGAGACTTGTAGAGATAGAGAGTGAAATTAGGAGAGAGAAAATAGCGAGCACGATAAAAAGTAGCAACCTTAGCAGATGATAATTTAGTAATCGATTGTGTATATGGTTCCCATGAAAGGTCAGAAGTAAACGATAATCCAAGTAGACGTAAAGCATAGGACTCCAAATATTATTAAATATTATTATATATTATATTACAAAAGTCTTATATATTTATTAGAAAAAGATAGAAAGAGTTTTTTTTAGTTTTTTTAAAAATGGGTTTGATCGAATCCGCCCTTTTAAAAAACGCTGGTGTCATGTTAAATAAGTTGATCGTTGAATTAGACAAAATGATATTCTGCGCATGCGTTAGTTTACAGATACTTTATAACCATAGTAATAGTATTTAACAAGTCTGGAAACGCGGGCCGTTTTCTTATAACACTTAAGTTCCTCTCTATACTAGTGCTCAGTCAACTTTAGAGTGCATTTAATTGTAAGCATTATATTTCTCTATAGTTAACACGTTCGCTGCCAACTACGAGTATACTCGTAGTAAGTTGGCGTCATTTATTTGCCAACTACGAGTCAACTCGTAGTTATACTAACTCATTTCAAATAATATTTGTGCATGACTGGCTTTGTCAATTCACTTTTTTTTTCTTGGCTTCACATTTGATTTCAGAAATATTACATTCAAGTTTTTATTTTAAAAATCCAAGGAACCTAATTTAAATGCGGATAAAGACAGAAATAACTTAAAACAGATAAAAGTAAAATATTGATAATGCTTTAATTTTATTTCATGAAAATTAAAGTATAAACCTATTCTTTTGAATAATACATTCTGAAACATTCGCCAATACATAACGGAGACCTATTTTCACAAACAGCAATTTCATATTTTCGTGTTTCTTTACGTTTTATTTTAGAGCAGACTCGACATGGTTTTGTTGTGAATTTTTTCTTTTCATTTAATGGTATTGAAAACAAGTAGTGGAAGCTATTATTGGTGATTTGAGGCACAATTTCATTCAAACGTTCACCCAATAAATCCGTAACAATTAATTCTCTAAACAAAAAAGTATCAAAGAGATAAAGTGCTATTTCTTTATACCATCTAATCGTTTTTCTTAGTCAATCATAATATGATTGCCTAAGAAAAACTTTTGTTCCGCCCTATCTACTCCTGACATACATTGATTGCAATCTTTAATAATATTCGGTTTCATTTTCTTCTCACCTATCCTGTTTGTCACTTCAATTATTTGCAACGAATGCAATTTGCTAATCATTAGCACGTCTCTTTTGTCTTTCCATTTAGCAACCACTACACCCTCTCTGCTTCTGCTTATAACGTCTCCCTGTTTCAGTTTTGCTTTTGTACATTCTTTCGGATTTGACTTTCGGTCAGTTCTTAAAGTTCCACAAATGCATGTTTTTTGATTTATCATGTGCTTTGTTAACTCAAAGAAATTGTAAAAGTTATCGGTGTACAGGTGACAACCTTTTTCCAGTAATTTTTTCATTAAGTCTAAAACAATAGCTCCCGTTTGACCTAACAAATGTTTACCGAAAGTTGTCTAGCCAGAGTAGATTTTTACTTTTAGTACAATACCATCTGATTCGCAAAGCTCATAGAACTTGATACCATACTCATGTCTTTTATTTTTCACATACTGCCTGTATACAAGATGTCCCTTCCAAAGCATCATTGACTCATCAACTGATACATTTTTATTAGGACAGTAGATGTTATCCATTGTATTATTTAAGTGATAGAGAAGTCCAATAATTTTACACAAGCGTCCACTAACTGAATCTTCATAGTTAATAAAATGCCAAAACCGTAACATTAGTAGGAATTTATTTCGTGGCATTATTCTAGAAAATGAGGGAACTCTATATAGACTGTTCTTAGAACAATAGTGTTCTAAATGGCATTTTGACACACCCCATATGAAGAAGAACTCCAAGAAACTGCCGCATATCTTTTGAATTTACAAATTTCCAACCTTTAAAACGTGAGCTTCTTCTGAGGGGACGTTGCTTATTTAATTCTTGCGTTGCGTAGCGATTAGTTTCACCTACCATAGTATTTATAAGCTCTTCTGTAACAAAAAGTCTAAAGAAATCTAATGGTTTCTTGCTCTCCATGCTTATCTTCAAACCAGGATCGGCAGTAAATTGAATTTGTTTTACAATATTTGGCTCATCTTTCCATTGGTTTGAATATCTAGATGGATTTGTTTCAGATGTTGTTTTGTCAGGCAAAATATTACTTATAAGATCTAGCTGTTGAGCTTTGTTTTGATTTTGTCTATAAGCAAGACCACCCGTTGTCTATAAGCAAGACCACCCGTTGTCTATAAGCAAGACCACCCGTTGTCTATAAGCAAGACCACCCGTTTTCGGCGGCATTAAATAATCTTCTGCAGTGGCCACTAGATAACGTCTGTAAAGTGATTGCCATCACTTTCTTCAGTGCTAATATCCTCAGAACCTGATTCTGGTAGAGTCAAGCTCGAAGACGAAAATGAATGCGAATCTTCAATATCATCATCTTCACTATCCTCACAATATTCCATAATCATAGTTGCTGATCCGATTGTGGAATATCTGTGTTGAGCTAATATGAGATAGATTAATTTATAAATTATCTATTTATAAAAAAGAATTTACTTATCCATAAAACACATTAACTAGTATACTGTGTAAAAAAGTTCGAAGTTAACACTAAAATGTTTTTTAATATGTTAAAAAACATTTTGTAAACGTTGTGTAAATCAAATTTTTTTTACACTTTTAATAACATGCAGTATAATGTAGTTATCAAATATATTTTAGATTTTAGTCTAAAAAACACAACAATTTAGGATTAAGAAAACAAAATATAAACTACCTTTTTTACTCATTATAACTCGCAAGGTGCATGTGCATGTGCAAAAAAATTGAAACACTATTTATAATAATATTGCATCAAATAAGCTACATTACTATACCTTTTTAAGATGTAATTGAGAACTTGAAAGTTGTAATTAAGAAATGTAAGATGCAATTGAGAGATACAACATATAACTTAGAAATCACAATATGTAATTAAGAAACACAAAATGTAATTAAGAAATTTTAAAATGTAATTGAGAAACCCAACATGTAAATATGAAATCACAATATGTAATTGGAAAAACAAAAGTTCTTATTAAGAAATCGTAATATGGAAATGAGAATACATTATTTGTAATTGCAAATTTACAATGTAAGCTTAAAGGTCATTATAAAAAATCTTCTTGTAGATGCATTTTAATAAGTTAATAATATCAAATTTAGCATTTGTATGCACCAGCAATACAGTAATGGAATTGGAAGTTCAATGTGTTATTTGTCAATACACTATAAACAGAAAGTCTGTTATTAAATTGAATACGTGCATTTATTTCACTAAATTTGTTTACATCCACTTTTGGAACAACCAGAACCACCTTGTCCAATTTGTAGAAACTTATTCGGTAGTGTGAATTACATACAAACGAATAAGTTGAAATAAAACATCATGTTTCATCTTCATCGAATGAGTTATTGAATGTGCTGAGCGAAATGACGACCCAATCGTCATTTTGCGACTCTGGCGATAACTTTACCGCCAATTACAAATCCCTTTTTAATCACTTTTTTATTTTATTGATAATGTATTATTATTATTTGAAAACCAACCCATATGGCCATCTAGGCCAAATTAGGATCAAACCTAATATTACAAGGTAAACTAAAGCAACAAAATTAAAAATACAAATAACTTCTTTCTGATAATCTATATTATAAACATTTCTCAATTACAACTTTTATCTTCTCAATTACATCGTTCCATTTCTTATTTACAACTTTCATGCTCTAAATTACATCTTACGTTTCTCAATTACAACTTTCATCTTCTAAATTACATCTAACGTTTCTTAATTACATCTTCATGTTCTAAATTACATCTTACGTTTCTTAATTACAACTTTCAAGTTCCCAATTACATCTTGAAAAGGTGTAATCACCGCAATGAGTTATAGTCATTACGGTGTTACGAGTAAACTCGTACTTCCACACTGGAGAAGAAAAATTTCTTCTCCATAGCCAAAGTACGAGTATACTCGTAGTGCTTTTTTGTTAGTTATATTTTTTGTCAGTTATATTCAAAACAAAAAATACTATAGAATTATTTTAGATTAAATATATTTTATTTATTAAAATGTTGATATCTAGCCTTGGCAATGAGAATGAAACCGCAAAAAACAGCCTCGGCAAAAATTAATCATTGCAGACGTTATGGCTTGGCACAGAAACAAAGCATAGTTTAAAATAGCCGGGCAGCGAACGTGTTAAGTTTGGTAATACTGCAGTTAAGTGGCGTAAAATAATTTAATTTTTTGCTTTAAGCGCTCTCGCTCGCAGAGGCTAAAAGTTCCTAAAATAATTATAAAAACCAAAGTAGATAAATTTCAAAGTAGTTATTTTTTAAATACGATTTTGTTTAATATTTTTGTTTTTTGTTTTTATTGTTGATATTTAATTATTTTATCAACTATATTGTTAATATTTACTTTTTACATTATTAATTATGTAAAGAAATTAAAATTTTTATATTTTTTGATTGTATAATTTTAGTTTGTTTTTAGACAAATTTCTTATTACAATTATAGAATGTAGGATACTACAATTATTGTTCTTGCTAATATATTTTTAAAAATAATTGAAAATATTAATCGAAAAATTTTATTTATCAACTACAGAGGATACTGGCGAGACACACAAGATAGAAACGCCAAAAGCATTAGAAACTCTTTAAATGTTTGACGCCAGATAAATTCATCAAGATGTGATGTAAACAAGTCTTCACGCGTACCAAACTGCTGTCGAAGTTTATGTTTGACATGCATTTAAAGGTTTTCGACGTTTTGTGTATGAACATCGCTATCAAGGGGATTAACAAAATTGCGTTCATGCACGACAACTGAATGAGAATATATACCATCTTGGAGGTTATCTAAACCAGCATAAGAAGCCCAGCCATCGGAAACGATATGACTTCCTGGCAAAATAAACCTTTCTATAAGGTTTTTGAAAGTTTGTACATTCCGATTGGGAACTTTAACTCAGAAGCATTTGCGTGACTCTCTTTCGATACCCAAATGACCTGGGCGGCACTGCCCACGATGATATTTACGGTGAAAGAATTTAGATTCGTCAATTTCGACTACAATTGGTGCCCCGACAGCGTTAATACCCCCTATCATTGTTGGATTTGTTTCCAGGTAAACTTCGCAGACATCTCAGCAATAGTTTCCCCAATCACTTAATGTATGGCTAGCGTCATTCATACAGGCTTCAAGTTGTATATCGCTCTTTAACATATTCCAACTCCACCCATAAATATAATAAATCAACGTTTGAAGTGTCAACCTACTTTTACTGAAGAAGGATCCCTCGCTTACACTTCGCTGCTGTTTGCAACCTTTACAATACCACCGGTAACCATCTGCGGCATTTTGATTTGCGTTTAACCCAAAGTGACGTTGGTACGTATCACAGTACATACTACTTTTTATCAATCTTGTATTGTTTTTTTATTATAAAGTTACTTCGTTATAAAACTATTAAATATACATGAAGTATTTATTTTACTACTATAGAAGCTAATTATATACCAATAATATTTTTAAAAAAATATGTGGCTATGAAAATAGCCGTTTTAGTAGGTTTAAGTCATCTCACTTTTTCTTTAATGTCTTTGTTCCAAAATAGAGGGTGTATTTTAAATGATTTTCTTTATATATCAATTTAGTTTGACTTTTTTAAATCTTGAAGCTTTCAGGTTACCTTTAGCAATGTAAAATCTATAGAATGTTTTGTTTTGTAATGTAGTGGGATACACGCTTAAAGTCAGATAAACAAAGACAAGATTTGCTACTTCAAAACATGAAAGAAAAGTACAATTTTGGAAAACATGAATGAAAAGTACAGTTAAAAAAAGAAATTGTTTTTCCAGAAAATATTTTGTAGAATCAGCAGTACAAAATTTCACCATTTCCATCAAATGAATTAGTTACATTTTTACTAGGAACTAAGCTGTAATGACTTCTTCTAATGAAATACTTGAAATATTTATACTTGATTTTAAATTTTTAAATTCAGCTTATAGCAGAGTACCATGTATCTGAAGCAAGGTTTTCTGCAATCTAGATTAAATAATTTTAAAACCTAATCAGATCGAATTCATTCAAATTTTCAAAGGCTGCGCCACGAAAAGTCATTTTACAACATTTGATGCACTCTCAGTCCGGTCACCCCATAAAATTCAAGTTGTTTTACGAGATCTATAGAAAACGGCCCGCGTTTCCAGACTTGTTAAATATCGAGGGTATACTGGCAGAACGCACTAAGTCATTTTTCATTGTTTTGAGATGATGGCAGTTTAATGAAAATTTTTTTTTTCATGCAATGGTGTATATTCCCATTGTATATTTGAGAATGATCAATAACTTGTTATTATATAGAATATAAGGTCTGGAGCGTCTTGGAAGTGATAAAGCATATAATAATGAGTGTTTATGTTGACTTAACTCAAAACCAACAAAAAATGATTTAGTGCATTCTGGCAGTATACCCTCGATATATGACTATGATTTAACGTATTAAGTCACGTTGAATAAGTAGATCGTTAAATAAGTAGACAAATTGAACAATCAAGGCATTTTTTGTTAACCCAGACAAACAAATTTAAAAACAAACACGTTAACTTAACTAAAAGCGTTTACTTTGCCCTATGAATTGTTATTATTTTGCGGCATTTTTATGTGATAATTTACTACTTTTAATAATATTTAACTCACGACGTATATTCTAGTCGCAATTTATATCTTTATAGTATAGTTTTCTAGGTCATTCACCCGTATTAATGATATCAAATAAAATAGTCATTTCACAAGGAAGTTTATTGTATTACTAAATAATTTAACTGTGCATTTTAGCAAAATGTTTTACGTTAAATTATTTATCTTTAAGCCTTAAAACTTAACAATTGTAAAATTTACTTCATTCTACACAGATAAATAGTAAGGACAGTATTCTGATGTTATAGCAAAAAAAGAAGAGAATTTATTAATTCATGTCTAGCCATTTTTTTGTGTGTTAATTTACCTCCTCAAGGCCAAAAAAAAAATGCAGTCGAGAAGGCTGCTTTAGTTGTTGTTACAACCCTCTCTCAACTCTATAACTTCGAAACACAAACCATGACGAACAAGACCGCTACGCGAAGAAACGAGTTGAGCGGTACTGCCAGGGACGTGATAGAACTTGGAACTTTTCGATTGTAAGGCGAGCGCTATCCCTGCCAACATTGACAGACGGGTATTGTATGGTTTTTGTCTGGCTTGCGGGAACGGGATTTTAACGGGTAAGTATTTTGGTTTCCAGACGGGCCCCATATGGTTAAAAAATAAAGCAAATTTGCTTGATTGGGTGTTATCTGGTTTTTATCAGGGCCGGAGGATCTAGGGATTTGACGGGTTTCCCATAAGGTTCCCAAAAGGTTTAATCTAATAAGTAAAAAAATCATTACAAAACTTACTCGATGGTTGCCATTTACAATTCGTAATAATAATTGAAATAAATTTAAAAATTTAACTTTAATGCATTATACTTTTGTATACATCATATTTACATTGTCATTAAAGAGAAAATTTTTTTCGATGTATTTTTTCACTCTGAAACTCCAGACGTTACTTTAAAATTTCATTTATTACCATTATAAAAGAATTTTTTTATATTTTTTAAAAAAAAATTTACAAAGTTTAACATATATGTTTAACATATGTTCCAGTAACTATTAAACATGAAGTAACTATTCCATTGAGACACTGTTTGCATTTTTAAAATGATCAAAATATAAAGTTTTGTTTCTGCTAGTGATGGTAATAACTGCTTTGAGTTTAATCAAAACTTTAGTTTAGTCAGAAACATTTAGGAAGAGCAAATAGGCGAATGCTGTGATGGATAGGTTATATTTAGGAAATTTAAAGCTTTTAAATCGTTTTTACAGATCCACTCTTTTCCATTGATTTTTCTATATTTTATGCAAGCAAAATGACTGATGTTAACAAAGTTTGCCTACCGTGAGATATAAATATTAAGTGTTTACATATAAATGCAAAAAATAGCTTTATTGTTATGTATCTACCTCATTTCTTAATCATTGATATTTTTTGATTTTGATTTAATATTGAGCACTTGTAATAATAACAATAATATAATATACATAATATTATGTATAAGTTATATATTATGTATATATATAAGTCATTTATATATAGTTATATATTATTATAAATAATATTATTAATAAATTATATGTAATATATTATATATAAAATAATATATATATATATATATATATATATATATATATATATATATATATATATATATATATATATATATATATATATATATATATATATAATTATATCTCAGTTTATATATAAGTTCTTATTATTAATAATAACTTATACTTACAATACTTATATTTGTAAATACTTATAATACTTTACTTATGTTTACTATACTCATAAAATTTTTATTGATATAAACTTTTGCATTCAAACTATAATTATAAAACTTAAATTTAACTTGATAACTTTAACATAAATAACAATAAATAAAAAAAGTTATTATATAGATCATGACCATATGTTTATTTATTATAGTTGAGTTATAGTAAGTTGAACGCTGTTTTTGTTTTCCATAACTTAATTTTAAAATGTTAGGATAAAAGTATTAGGTTCCAGGTCATAGGTCTTATATGGTATGTATCTTATGTATATCTTGTATTTTGCAGCATGTTTAAGAATATTTCTGCTTGGTGCACTCTGACTGTTAACAATATTTGCATACTAATATGAGTAAAAATGACTTCAACAACTAGAATGTATTTTTAATAAATATTAGTTATGACAGGTTAGTAAATATAATTATAATAATAATGGTATTAACTTTTGTTTATAAAAATTAGTGAAAGACTTATGTATGACAGAATTGCATGAACTTTTGGGGACAAATGTAATGGAGTAAATATTAATTTTGTTTATTACCACAATTAGAGTAATGTAAGAAAATATTATTTTATCTAAAGAATATTCCGCAAAAATCAATATTTTTTGTAAGTTATATTTCAGCAGCGTTTTAAAAAAAATTGTAGATAGGTAAAAAGAGATTTTAGTTGATTCCGATAAGTAAAAAAAGATAATAGTTGATGTGATCACCTAATTCAGTTAATACAAACTACCAAACAAAAAAAAAACAACTAAAAGTCTTATCTTAATACTGGCATTGATCAAAATTTTGTAAGTATCTGACACAAACAGCTTCTCAATATTTTAAAAAAACTTATTTGACAAAGCACATGTACTACTTGAAATAGACTTTGCAGTAAGACTTAATAAGCAGGGCCGACAACACGACCACTTTTTTTCTAAATGACTTTTTTTTTTAATTTTATGAGCATTTGGGAATACCACATTTGATGGGACTCCACAGAGCTAGTTTACACCCTGATATATATATATATATATATATATATATATATATATATATATATATATATATATATATATATATATATATATATATATATATATATATATATGTATATATATATTTGCAAAATTAAGGGCCCTTTTACAAATGTAAGGTTGTTTTTTTTTATTTAGTATTATCTATTAGAAAAATTTTAAAAAATTTTGGGGCCCTTTTGAAGGAGGGGTGCTTGGATCTATTAGCCACGGCACTGTTATATTGAAATGAAAAAAGTTTTTTTTTTTTAATTTTTAGAGTTTTAGCATTTTACAATGTTTTATTCTGTATTCTTCAGAAAGTGTTTTTATTTTGTAAACTGTATTTCATGAGCTCTTCAGTGTGGCAAAGATATTTAATAATTTAATCTTTTGAAAAACAAAAACCAGCCATCTTATTCTATCAGAATGTATTTAGTACCATGAAACAATTTTTGTGGGGTACCATGAAACAGTTTTAGTGGGGCACCATGAAACTAAATAAATTTACCGTTTTGTAAATTGCTGGATAGTCAAGCATACTATAATTAATTGCTGGTGGGAAATATTCACTTACATACTTTAATGTTTCACCTAACTTGGTAAAAAAATTTGGTCGACCATTAAATAAAGTTTATTTAGTAAAAATAAATTGTATGTTATTCAGTATTTATTCATGTAGTATGATGATGTAGTTATATAGTAATAAAATTAATTTTGTTACATAAACATAAGTTACATAAGTTTATATAAACAAAAGTTTGCTTTATTATACTTATATCAAGATATTTGTGAACACTTCTTTGATGAAGGATTAACATTCATTTATTTTATGTTTTTATACTGATTTTGGTTAATATATAAAATCTATATATGTCAATTAAAGCTTAGCGTGGTATTAAATCATGATATGACCATAATTGAATTTTTGATACATTGTAAAGCCTCTTTGTTATTAAAAAACTAGTAAAGGAACCTTCTCGAGTAGTTCAATAAAGGTAGCTGTTGATTTAGTTTCAACAGGAGGGTGTTCAATTAACATTTAACAGGATGGTGTTCATTAAATGCTGCAGAAAAAGTTGATCCTAATCACAGCACCTTTTGCAGGTAATTTATGCTCATGTATTCTGCACCAATAAGTGTTTGTCCTATTTAGTAAATGAAACTTTTATAAGTTTGTGACTGAAAGAAAATTCTAAATGTGTGTTTTTATGTATACAGATATTTAAAAACGAAAAAAGGAATAAAAGAAGGAGAAATCGTTACTATTAAACCCAATTTTTTTACAAGAAGAGTATTTACTAAAGAGCAAGAAAATCTTTTGAAGCAGTAAATTGTCACCTGCTCTCAAACGTATTATGGACACATGTTGTAAATTAAAGATCTATAAGCAACATATGCTTAATAATGCACCATTTGATAATCAATCTTATATTTGATAATCACGAGAGCCACTATTTAAAAAAGCTCTTGATCTTGCTAAATGTATCAGTGTTACTAATCTTACTATACTAACACATAGTAGTCACAAAGTGCAGCCCCTTGATGTTTCTGTATTTGCTCCATTTAAAGTTTATTATAATGACACAGTAAAATCTTGGCTTCTAAATTATCATGAAGTGTTACTGTGAGTGTTTTAAATCATCCCTGGATAATCACTATTTTTGAAATTGCATCTTGTGTTAGCATCGCATGTGAAAAAAGTTTTTCTATTACAAAGATTCAAAGTGGATTTAGGAAAAATGGAATATTTCCTTTTGACAAGAATGTATATTCAGAAGCAGATTTTTTATGTAGTGTTGTTGCTGATAGAAACAATCCAAGTACATATCAAACAAACGCTGGAAAAACTCTGAATAACAACAACTTGTTACTCTCACCAGGAAAGCTTTAGAAGCCTTTTGTCATTTCCGAGCCAAGTACAAGTCAAGCCAATGATTCTGAAATTATTAACTTTTTTAAGCCCTTCTCCGCTGAAAGAAAAAATAAAAGAAAACCTTAAGAGAAAGCTAGCCGTGTAATAGCAGAAGATGCACCAACAAAAAATGTACTGAAGCATATCAAATTATATTCAATATAAATAAAAAATTATAATTATATAATGGTTTTATAAAATTTATTTATCAGTAACTAAAGGAACGCTATTAATTTATTATATGAATCACAAGCATGTGCTTATTTTTTACAAGTACATTTTAAAACGTTCAAATAAATGTCGATTATAAAATTAAAGATTATATTTTTCTACCTTCGATGGTAAAAATTACATCTGAAGAGTTTTAGGAGAAATCGTAAGAGTTTGAACATATTAAAAATAATTTATGTTACCTATAAAATTTAAGACTAACAGTTAACTTTAATTTTTTTACAGGTCACATTGAAACGAGATATTGTGTAAAGAGGTTTTCAAAGAAGTCGTTTAAACAACAATGGAAAAGCTTCCAATTCGCGAGATAACCATTAAAGCATTCACGATTAAAGATTCGTTTAAAAGTTTGCTTAATTTCGACTGTCATTTTGATTACTTTTTTTGAAATAAACCAATCAAGTTAGATATAAATTTGCTTTTTCTGTAAATTTAAAACATTTAAACGTAGTTTTTCAAGATTTGCAACGGGCAAACCTCGTGGAACCCTTACGGGATACCCGGCGGGCATACCCAAATGGGTCCCTTAAGGAAACCGCGGCCAAGATCCGGCGGGAAACCGTTGGTCTACCCATACGGGACCCAGATAACGACCCGTATGGGCCCCGTACGGTACCTGTATGTCAATGTTGGCTGGGCTACCATTACTGTACTACCGTTGAACAACAACCTAGACGGGTATTATTCAACGATTTTAGCGGTTTTAATGTATGTATAGAGCAATAATAATAAAATGTGACCTAAACTTAGTGTGCTATTTCTTATTATGTGAATGTTTTAAATACAAACGACATTAAAAAAACGACACCTCAAAATAAAATAACATGGTTTTTAAGTCCTTTCAAACAACACCAGCAAAATAAAATAGCATGGTTTTTAAGTCCTTTTGAAAAAATTTAACTTGGTTGAATCTTAGGCATTTTTGGAAGAAATTCAATTTTTCCACATGGAATTGCAAGCCTAAATATAGTATAATATAAATAGTATCATAAAATTGCAATGAATAAAAGATAATAATAAAAATACCTGCTTTTTTGCCAAAAGAGTACTTAATAAATACATTAATCAATATACGTCAATAAATTGCTTTACAAAATGAACTCTAATTGTGTGTCAAAAGGATTTAAATTTTTAAATCATATAAATCTCAAAAATGTTAAAACAGCCATGATATCAACATGCCAGAATAGTCTATACTCTCATAAATTACATAACTATTTTTTTAAATACTACTTTTGGTGTAGTTGTAGTAGTAGCTATAGTTAACTGCAACTGCAACAAATGGATATAAATAAAGAACAGACTTTAATAACTGTACCTATTAACAATATCTTATATCGATAACCCTAATTGAATAACTGATGACAGTAAGAAAAAAACAACTACAAAGTGAGCAAAACAAATCATCATGTCAATAATAAAATAAAGAACAAGCAATAATTGACCTAAATTAGACAGTTGTATAACTTTAGACAGCTAGAAGACAGTTACAAAAATAAAATAAGTAATGAACTTTTTAAATATTAACTAAAACATAAGGTACATAAACAAACCAACAATAAAAAACGAAAAAACGTATTTATGTATATTGATTGAATTTAAATATTAAAATAAGTTATTAAAACAAAAGTAGTATAAAAAGGGCGTTCTGGCTCATTTTTTTCAACTATATCTATAACCATAATCTCATATCATATTTAGCCATAAACATATCTATATTCTCATAAGTCATTTCAACCAGTCGAAGTATGAAATGCTGTTTCTATCTCATACAAAAAGTGAATTTTCAAAAAAAGTGTGTGAGCTAGAAAGTATGGTATCATTTCAAATATATTCAAAAATAAAATAATATATAAGATAATATATCAATATATTATGGTTGCAAACTATAAATTCTGAGCTAAAAATTTTTTTTGTAATTCTGTAAATTTTTAAGTTAAGCTATAGCTCATTGATTTCACAAGTGAAATCTAAGCGTAAATGTAATCTAGCTACGCGTAAAAGAAAGCATGTCCTATTACATCAAAACTTCCAGATTGTCCAACTTGTGCATCTCCAGAGTTTAATGTTACTACTAATCTCCTTCCAGTAGGAACACTAGGCATGGAATCAGTAAAATTTCTGTAAAATGAGATAGTAGTAGTAGAACCAATTACTGAACCTGATTGATACAATAATCAAGATGATTCATTGTTAAATGAATTAATATTGACACTGTTCCACGAATAGATAAAAGACTTCTAAACCAAATGAGCAGTGTATACATACACTATTCTGATCAAATCCTTGAAATACTGTATAATTATTTCCGTTATATGGTATCCAAGATTGTATAACAGAGTTAGTATTTATAGGAGAATTGTATGCCTCATATATGCGTTATCTAGATTCCTATCAATTTCCAGATAGTCCAATAATATGCATTCTCATATGTTTAAGATAAACTAGGTGTTTATCTTATATATATGAAGGTTATCAGACCAGCATTGTCTGTAGTGTCTAATAATATATATTCTTTACCATAAGTTGTGTTCATAAATCTAAATGTTTCTGAGTATAATTTAATAGATGACAATGATTGAGGTATTGATGTAGTCATTGTAATATGGGGTTGTATCCAATATGTGACGTTTTGACTAGTTTTATTGTATAACTGAATTACTAGACGAGTAGTAAATGGCAAATCAAGTGTAAAGTATCCTCCTAATGCATTAGCTGTATATACATTACAACCTTGTAAAGAGTTTGCATAAAATGGTCCACCAAGTGGTAAAAGTAATAAATCACAAGCTAAAGGAATACTATTATCTCCAACACTAACTGTAGAAAGGGAGAAATCTCCGATGTAAAGTGTATGATCTGCATATATTCTAAGAAATACATTACCCTGGAACATTATTATTAGGATCTAATCCTTCGAATGCTAACCATAGTTTTCTAAGAATACCAGGACCAGAAGATTGTACAAAAACTGTTGTTGCATCAGCTCCTGTGACATATTTGATGGAATAGTCTGGTATTTTAATCTAAGGCATGTTAAACTTGAATTTGGTACTATCCCTAATTCATTAAGATTAAGTGTTTTGTTATCAACATAATTTTTTGTAGCAGCATCTTGTAAGTTAGTAGGTTCTGCTACATTTATTAATTTATTAGAATTCATACTAATATTACTAGCTACATTATTTTGTCCATCTCTCCTAATGAACAAGTTATTAGCTTGAGATAATGCTAAACCATCTACAGCTAAAGTAGCATCGCGACCGAATATATTCAATAGTCATTTTATATATATATAGAAAAGATTTTTTAACTTTTTTAAAAAAATACCATAGATTATTAATAATATTCTGAAAATCATGTCCCTCATCTAGTTTTTTTAAAACATATAAACACAAGTGTCCACAGAATGAGGTATTTCCAAATTGAACTCTTTTACTATTAGAATAAACATGTCTTTTTAAATAGTTAACAATTTCAACGGGCGGTGGTAGTCCATAAGAGTCATACCAGCAAATCCAGTGAAATCCCTGCGTACTTGAATCTCCTGTATTTAATATTCCACATTCTTTTCTTTGTGTTTTTTTGGGAAATTCATCTCTTACAAATACACCTCTAAAATGTTTTATTTTTAATTTTTGTGCTCCTTTGATCAATTGAAAATTTGTTAGTGTTTCATTTAAAATTATTCCTTCAACATTGATAAGTTTATAACTGTTATTTTCCATTTTTACTTATAAATTAATTTTTTTCTCAAAAAAACAATTTGACTCTTTGGGCTATCTTACCCTACACCCTTTGGGCTCACCTATCCCCACCCTATAGGCTCTTTGACGTATTTATTAACCTCTTTGCCTAATTGACCTATAAATTATTTTCTTTTAGTTTGAAGTGTCCATATGCTAATGTGTGTATACCATCTTCTAAAATAACTCTTTTATCGTCTTCTACGCTTAATGCTATTTTATTGACATCTTCTGTGTAAATTTCATGTGAATATGATCTTATTACATTCATTTTACTAATATGATCTCTTTTATTTAATAAACAATCTTTGTAATCTTCATGTGTTATATACTTTTTAACAACAATATTCTTTACTCCTTTACATATTTTGTTATCTTTACCGTGTACTTTGTAAGAATACAACTTTGATCTGAGTCCTACAAATTCTTCAATTTGTGCTCCTCCGTCTCACCTTTAAACGTTCCTATTACTTTCTTATTAACACCAACTTTAAACCTACATTATTAATTGCTGGGTACTTTGGATTAAACTCACTTGTATCAAATTTGCTTTCAATTTCTTTAGAAATATCGGAATAAAAGTCTTCTGTTTTAATTTAGTATGCTAAAGAATCTGTATCTGTGAATAATAGTTTTGCTTGATCAGCATATTTTTTCTTTATGTAATCATAATGAAATTCATACATTAGATTTTTGCTCAAATCTAATATACACATTTCTAAGTAAATTGGTTAAACATATCTTAATTTTGTTCTTTTCATATGTATTGCTATTAAGTTTTCACCAAATATTATTCTACTTTCAAAGTTCGGTTTTGATGCTAGTTTAATAGCTTTATTTCTGTCTGTTACTAAAATAATTTCAACTCTGTTTTCAAAAGTCTTTTTCAAAATCATTAGTTTGAAAAAAAATCAAATTATCAATCAAAAAATCAAAAATCAAAATCATTAGTTTGATCATACTCATCAGCGATGTACTTATTATTAGAAGTTCCTAACCTATTTGATTTCATACTAATTCCACCTCTTATACCTTTCTTTATCATTAGTATCATATCGTAATCACTTAGCAATTCTAATTTTATTTTTGTTTTCTTCAATGCTGCATCCCAAGCTAATTCTGGTGATGTATAATACCAAGCAGGATCTAATTTATAACTATTCATACAAACATCTCTAAAATTTTCAAAGACGTAAAAGCTAGTAAAAGCACACCTGAAACATTGTACAAGTCATGATAATCTCTAATTATTTTGCAATTAAACTCATTCCATACATTTTGTGCATGTGAGTAATCATCATCACTAATATCTTCATCGTTTAATTTTGAAAATAATGATTCTTTTGGTGGTAATTGTGTCTCATTAAATCTACAGTTATGGCCATTGAAATCCGACAACTGCTGAATACAAAGAAAAACAGTCTATGCATGCGAATAATCAATTTATTTTCTTCCCTGACATCAATGATTAGTTAATTAGCTTTTAGCCAATCACATTAGCGTTTATTTTATTGCACTGTAAAATTTATTAAGCTATATATCTCATTGTAGGGTATGGATTATCATTTAACTGTCACAATTTAATTATGGCTACGAAGGAAGGTCTTCGTGCTAAAATTAAACTTTTATGGGAGGATGGTGCAAGTGAGCGTCAGATATCAGCAAAATTGCGAATGCCAAAATCTACTGTTCATGATATTATACAACTAATCAAAGACACGGGATCCACTGCGCCCAGAAAACGTTTTGTAAAGCTAAAATTACTAGCAAACAAACAGACAATATGATACGCAGGGCTGCTGTGAGAGATCCAACAATATCCAGCACACAAATCAGGGCAGATCTACCTAATGACGTTACAGTCAGCACTCGAACAATTAGAAGACGTTTATTGAAAGATGCAGGTCTACGTTCTCGTCGTCCAGCCCTCAAACCGCGACTGTCTTTAAAGAACATCCGTGATAGGATCGCATTTTGTAGAGCTCACAGACACTGTTCAATAACCAAATGGCGCCGGGTAATGTTTAGCGATGAGACACAAATAAAGCAATTCGCTCCGTATAAGTCATTAGTTCGTCGCCCACATAATGCTGTCAAGCAATGTCCTTCAATTATGGTGTGGGGCGCAATAGCTTCATCTGGTCGATGTGGTATTTATTTAATGCAGAAGGGACAGACTGTTAACTCCCAACAATATCTAAAAATCCTTCAAGAAAAGGATCCAAATTTGATGGAAATTCGTCGTTGCAAAATATTGCAGCATGATGGTGCACCGTGTCACCAATCTCGTCTTGTAAAATCTTGGTTAGAGGATCACAACGTTCAGGTTCTGGGTCCTTGGCCGGGATCATCCCCAGACTTGAACCCAATCGAAAATTGCTGGGTCAAGTTAAAGTCAGCAGTATCCAGAACTAATCCTACATCACTGGACGATCTAGCGCACAAAATTCGTCAATCTTGGATTACTGAAATAACGCCAGAATATTGTCAGGCTCTCGTGGATTCAATGCCAGATCGCATTAATGCAGTCTTAAAAGCACATGGTGGTGCCACTAAATATTAAAAACATTGAATATGTACGATATGTTACATTATAATCATTAATTGTTACTGTTATTCTTTTAATGCTATAATACAATTGTTTATTACTACATTAAACTAGTTTTAAGTAAAATGATACTGGTGGTCGGATTTCAATGGCCATAACTGTATTAATAGAATCAACCCAACTATATGGGTATACACCTTTTCTTAGTAAAAAATCTAATTTTTTAAAATTTATGTATATATTTTTACCTGAATATAATTTTCCAATATTTTTACACTGGTCTTTTGCTAAATTCTTTGATAAAGCATCTAAACTTGAAGGCATAAATCTATAACTATCAAAGAAACGAAGTTTACGTTTAACTTCAAATTTCATACCCTCTTTAATATACTCATCAACTTACATTTCTCTAGAAAAGCTAATATACTTTTCTTCATTGTTTGGTATACAACTCAATTTTCCTCCTGATAGATTCTTTATAAAAAAGTGAGAATCATATCCAGATAATTTGTGAAATAGTTCTGGAAAGAATTTTGGAATTTTATAGTTTAAATTACAATTTTGATGAGCAGCATCTCTATATTTTCCAGTAATATGACAATAATCACGTACTTTATCTTTTTCAAGATCTTTTCCACAAATGTGACATTCTGTTGCTGCATTAAAATCATGCTTGTTTTGAGTAGTAAATATCATCTGTTTTGGAAATTTAATCATACCATAAATTTTCTTAATATCTTCTGCGAAGCTATCAACAAAAATTTGTGCAACATCATCAGTTTCACTACTTGCAGTAAATGTTACAGGACTTTTTTGATAAAACTTTCATCAAAACATTTAATACAATAACAGAATGAACTTGGAATATGTTTTTAATATTGTTTAGTATAAGATTCATTCGGATTTGGTTTACAAGTGTCAACTTTTTTTGATAAAACTTTTAAAGTCTTCATATACTACAAATGGAACTCTCATTGATTTATTGTGACTAGTAAATTGCGTTGTTGAATTTGGTGGTGGAAGTTCGATACGTACTGAATCATGTGTTTCACAATATGATTTATGATTAGATAATGATTCTTCAGAATTAAACCCTAATAAACAATTTCTACAATAATGATTTTTGCAATGTTTATTAGATGTTTGTGATGAAAGTAATCTGCTTAAATTTATTATTAAACAGTAATGATTAGTTTCACCATTTTAGATTAATGGTAAATCTATTAAATGTTTGCAATCATTATTCTTTGATACATGCAAAATATGAACTTCTGAATTTTCATAACCATGTACATTGACACTGATATCTGCATTGTTCTTCTCAAAATGTGTAATTTGATTTAATGATACTGGAAATTCTATTTTATCCCAGTTTATTGTTTCAGCTTGATTTTTAAGCTCTTTATCTACTCTTTCAGAATTTTTATCTGTTTGATTTTATCCCCTTGCGGTACACCACTTAGAACATTGATTATCTTTATATATATATATCATTCTTTATATTAATTATTGCTTTTTTAGTTGCTAAATTTTTATCAAGTGGAATATATGATTTAGCTTTAATAGGATTATACTCAATAATATTTATATCCATCTTTTCAACAGAAACAAATCTCCAACCTGATCCTGCTTGTTGATATATTGATAATGATTCCAAAATTTTCTGCTTTGATACTTCATAAAACTCGTCTAAATCTGTTGTTTCTGATACAACTTGATTATTCGTTTTAAATAGAGCAGATGTGATTATAGTTTCTCCTGATTTAATATCAATACGCTCCATTTCACAATAGAGAACTATATAAACCTTTGAACTTCTATTTTCGTTTAGTACTTTAATAGCGCAATATTTAGAAACATTTATTAAGGATAAAAAATCGCAACCTTCTATCCCTTTAGCTGTATATTGTTTTGTCACATTTTTAACAGATAATTCCTTTAATTTAAATTCTATTGGGTTTTTGTAAAACTTATTATACAACTCAACTACTTTAGATTTTAATTCTTCAATCTTTTCATTAGCTGTTTTTTTACTTTTATTAGGAACAAAAGACATAATCCAATTTGCAATAGAATTATTATTTGATTTTTTTTAAGATATTAGTTGCAATAAGAGGTGTATTAGTATTTTTATATGTATTAGTTGCAATAAGAGGTGTAGGAGTTAAAATTGAAAATGATATATCTGGAATAGGATCATCGAATATATTTCTCTGTTCGACTGATGTAGATTGCTTTTGTGTGCGCTAACGCTTCTAATAATTCACTTTTTCTCATTCTATAATAATTTTAATGTTTCGCTCTTTTGCGATTTGTTTTAATTCTCTGACATTTTTATTTTCCATTTTTACATAGCAAGATTTTTTTTTTTTATTTTTCATTTTCCTTAAATGATTTTTCAATATAAAAAAATCTTGCTAAGTTTTTATCATTAAAAATATTTACAAAGCACATGTAAATATTTTTTATATTTATTCTAATTTTTAAATACATCCCCATCCTCATATTCTACAATAATAAGTAATATTTGGATATTTTGCAATCTTCTGCTCTTTCGTAATTGTCAATGTTCTATATATAAAAGGTGTAGGAGTAAAAATTTCTGAAGATGTTATATCTGGAATAGGTTCATCAAGTATATTTTCCATTTTCATATGAAAAGGTTTTATTTTTTTAATTTTTCAGAATATAATGTTTCAATCTTAAATCCATTATCAACTTTTCCATCACGTAATTCAAGATATCTCCATCCATGCTTAGTTTCACGCATAGCACTATTTAATGATTTATATATTTTAATTTCTACTGTTTCCATGTTAGTTAATTTAACAGTGACTGGTTTTTTCTTTATTGTTCTTAATCTTTCAGATTTTGAATCTATTTCTTCTTTTTCTTTTTCACGATTTTTCCAGGTTTCCCAACTGGATTCTTCTCATTTACTTCCTTCACTGGATGTGTTCTAGGTCTCCCAACTGCTCTTTTCTCATTTGCTTCCTTCACTTCAGTCATAATAGATTCTTTATCTAATAACCCATTTTCCATAGCAATCATTAGCAATGTAGCAAGATTGTTAGATGTTTTTGAAATGTTATTTTCGTCTAATAAATTTTTTAAACTTTTCTTTGTGTGCTTCATTCTTTTAATAGATAAAGAAAAAAATTTAATTAATTTTCAAAAAAATTTAATTTACAAAAATTTAATAAACAACATTCATTTTATTTCCGTCTGATTGAAATTCTATTATTCTATCAGATAATACAACAACATTTGCCTGAGTACCTGCTGGAACAGCTGAATTAAATGTTGCTTTAATTTGTACATCTATCGTTGATGATTTTAATCTTTCTGATTGATAGCTAACATTAAAAACAATGAGTGGGAATAAATCTTTATAGTCAGAAGGATCTATATTGCTGTTTGTGATCAATTCATTCATTCCATAAAAATTTTCTTTGAACACAGCTGCGTCACTATAAATTCTTGGAATTTGCTGATTTGGGAATGACAAATTATAATCAACAGCAGGATATCTTTCTTGATTAAGCATAATGTACATATTTTTCAAGTCACAACAATCAAATAATGAAGGATTAGCAGTTTGGTCTCCACTCTTATTTGTTTGAAATCCAACAATAATGTATTTTGAGTTTTCAGGAGATGTCCTTACACTCAATCTCCAAGAAAATATAGTAGCTTGTGGAACAGCTATAGTATCACACTGACGCGATCGAAAACTTACTGGAATTGTCACTTTTGATTCGATTTGCTTATAAAGGTTAAACCTTTCTGCATCTGCTGGGATCTCATGTGATTTAAACAATGATATTTTACTAAAATTAACTTTTCCTGCAGCTACATTAGCAAGCCTAAAAATTGCGTTATCATCAGTATTTCTTACAAGAGTTATGTTATGTTTAAGCCCATAAATAACTTTTTCGAAATCATCACAGAATCCAAAAATGCGCCTTAAAAGTACGTTAAATGAAAATGTTCCTTTTGTAGTTGGTTTCTGAATTAGGTATGCTTGTCTTGTTGCAAACCCTTATCAGCAAGTACTGCTGTTGTTGTATTATCTTTATACCACAATTGATTTAATCCTTGCGCTAACTGAAAGTCATTTGAGTAATTAAGCATTCCTAACATTGTAGTTGCTTGACCTGGAGAAAAAACAGTTTCTTTATCTTGGTTTGATAATTGGTATGTTATTTGTCTGAATAAATGCATAATACCATTATTTGTAAGCGCCACTCCATCTGTATTAGCATAAGCTTCCATCAGCTTTAACAAGTTGTCCTTCCAATAAGAGAAAAGCCTTAGATGGAAGTGTGAACAAATCTTGTTGCTCAATGTCAATTCTTATTTGTCCAGAACTTATGTTTGTACCAGTCGCTGGTTTATATTCATGGAATTTAAATCATTACAATTCCGCAAGTCTACTACGCAAGTCTACTACGCAAGTCTACTACGCAAGTCTACTACGCAAGTCTACTACGCAAGTCTACTACGCAAGTCTACTACGCAAGTCTACTGCGCAAGTCTACTACGCAAGTCTACTACGCAAGTCTACTACGCAAGTCTACTACGCAAGTCTACTACGCAAATCAACTAGGCAAGTCTACTACGCAAGTCTACTACGCAAGTCTACTACGCAAGTCTACTACACAAGTCTACTACGCAAGTCTACTACGCAAGTCTACTACGCAAGTCTACTACGCAAGTCTACTACGCAAGTCTACTACGCAAGTCCACTACGCAAGTCTACTACGCAAGTCTACTACGCAAGTCCACTACGCAAGTCTACTACGCAAGTCTACTACGCAAGTCTATTCATTGCTCATTGATTTAACAAGTTAAATCTACGCAAGTCGAAGGCCACGTCCTTTTTTAACTAGATCTTCTATTCTTATAGCACTTTTATTTGATACTTTTTTTACTGATCTTATTGCAGACCCCATCATTATTTTATCTATATTTGTTGTTGCCTCATCTGCATTATTTTTTAGATCTTTAGATGCAACAAAATTTAAAATTATTTCATCAATTTTTTTATTAATAATAGGTTGTGAAACTATTTTTGAAGATGCTTTATCAATTATTTGTTTTCCTTTTTCAACTGCAGCATTTCTAGCTGCTTCTATCGCTGATGTTGAAAGTTCCTAAATCAGTATACTGATTTAGGAAAAACTGCAATAACTGCTGCTAAATCAGCAGGAAAAAAACTTTCAACATCAGCGATAGAAGCTGCTAGAAATGCTGCAGTTGAAAAAGGAAAACAAATAATTGATAAAGCATCTTCAAAAATAGTTTCACAACCTGTTATTAATAAAAAAATTGATGAAATAATTTCAAATTTTGTTGCATTTAAAGATCTAAAAAATAATGCTGTAGCAGCCATCTTCTTCAACATAGCTGATGATACTCTTGTTACATTCAACGCATTCATTCGTGTAAATAAATCTCTTATTCTTTCGAATACACCACTTTCTCCAACAGCGTGTTTCTTTTCATATCTCTTATTATTAACAATTAACATTTTTATGTACTATATATTTTTTTTTATATACACACTGATATATAATTTTGTATTTCCTCATACTGTTCATCAGTCATTTTACCTTGTCGAAATAATTCATCACAAATTGCAACAGCTTCATTTCTTGCTCCAGTGTTACCTGCTTCCCATGCAGCTATACATAACTTAAACCTATCAAGTAGTGCAATAGGATCGCTAGGAAGAATTATAGTTTGTATTTTTGTCCCTACTCCTGTTCCTTTTGATTTACGCTTCCTATTTTTTTTAATTTCTTTCCAAATGGGTGCTATTATTTTTCTGTATTTTCCACTACGAGCCGACTTCGTTTTCTATGGGTTTTCAGAAGTAATAGCATCTGAATGTATTAATATATCTCGATATTTTTTAAGATCATCTTCAGTTTATAAATTCTTTTCTGGATTAAACTTTACTATCAACTCCCAAAGGCAAGGAGTACCATAATATGTTTCATCATCAATAGTTATATCCATAATATGTATTGGTTTTTTTCTAATATAAAATATATCATCTTTAGAATGTATTCCAAATGTGTAGTATCTGTAGATTTTTTACTATTAGCATACATTCTTAGATAATTTGTTACAACTTTTCCGAGCCTCATACCTTTATTTTCTTCATGATAAGGAAATAGTTCTTTAGTTTCAGTTATCATTATCTCTTTATTTGCTTCAGGATAAGAATTTGAAAAAGTGAGTGCAAATTTATTAGCTTGATCTTGCAATTTAGATATGTTTTCTTTTATTCCATCTTGACTATTAATTAATGGCTTGTACAGTTTTTCTAAGTCTGGCTTTAAATTATTTTCACCCATCTTTTCATGTAAATTATTCTGACGTATTCTTTTTTTAATCTCTAAGAATTCTTTACCATTTGATCTCTTTTTTCAGGATCTTCAATTTTTAGAAATGACATTTTGCTTTTTTATAAATAAAGATAAAAAAACTTAACATAAATCGTTTTATGTTTTATGTTTTGACGTTTACATTTTTACCAAATCTACTTTTGAGTGTATTAATTGCTTCATATCTTCCTTGTTTAATTAATGATTCTTTAGTTTGTTCATTAATTAATTCTTTTGAATTTGTTCTAATTTGCTCAAGCATGGCTTTAAATTTTTCAAGTTCACTAAGTATTAGTTTAAATTCATTGTCATCTATACTTCCATCTACTAAAGCTTTAGAAATGTAGTCACTTATTGTATTTAGTTTTGAATCAGCAAGAACTTTAATCTTTTCATACTTTTCTGCTTTTAAATTTAATTTTTTATTAACTTGCCCTCCTATTAATGATAAAACACCTGCTCCTAATGCTGCACCTTCACATGCGACAGCTACTGGTGCTGCAATTATTGTTGCTAAAAAGCCAATTCCAATAGATCCAAGTGCCATAGTGCTTGCTAGTAATGAATTATCAATTGCTGAAATTATTTTTACATCTCTATGATACTTTTTACTTAATTTATTTCTCTTTTCTCTTTCACTCTTTATTTCTTTTTGAATCTCACTAATTGTGTTTAGGCGATATATATGTGCACTAATAATCTTATTTTCTTCATCAGGTACACTTGGAAGATTTGGATACATTTTATTGAATATTTTATTATCATTTGCACTCTATGCATTTGGTATATCTGAATAAATATTATTACACAGCTTTTTGCAATTAAACTCCATTTTAATAACTAAAAATAATTTTTAGAAAAAATATTTACAATAAATTCACAAAACATAAACTCTCCTTTTTTAATCAATAGATCAGAATCAGAATTATTAACAACGTTTATTATAATATCATCAACAGTCTCTGATATTAAAGAGTTTTGTAAACTTAACATTTTTAATTTAAGTTCTTCTTTTAATGAAACTAACGCAACACCTTCATCAACTACTTCACCAAACTTCAAAAGAATATATTGATGGGATAGAAATTTTATTTTAATGTCGTATTGTGCAAATATTTCATATTTATTCTCCGTTATTAATACTGAAGGGTGCTCCAAATCTTTGTGTACTTTAGAATGAAGAAGTGATTTTGGAGGTTCATCTGGTATATATATATTTTTTATAAATTTATGTACTGGCATTTCTTTTTAAATGCAATATAAAAAATAATTTTTATAAAAATTATAAAAATTTTTCGAGAAATCACACAAGCAAATTCTAGAATGGAATGTTAGCAAATGGTGAATTTGGTCCTAATAAAAAGCCTGAACCTGTTGATGTATATCCATTTCCAGCACGTGCGTACATACCATCATCTACAGAACCTTCTTTACTACATGGTCTAAAATATAAACCATTTCCTGCAGCAGTCATTTTAACTCCTTTTTCGTTCTTTTTTAAGTTGTTAATTGTAAATCCTCATATATCATCAAGTTATTCTTATGAATATCAAAATCTTGAGGATCTGGTACATCTTCTGCTGTTTCAAAAAACTTGCACTCCATATCTGTTTTCTCATTTAAATTTTTTGAAATGTCTTCAATTATAAGTTCAGGGTTTGCATTTAATTTTTCTATTTGGTCTTGTAGCTTAAATAGTTCAAGAATAATTTCTTTTGGCAATTTTTTTTCAAAAGATTGTTTTTATATTTTCTGGTTGAAAAAGAGATTTTCCAAAAACTTGTAAATTATTATAGTCTAACCAACCAGGTCTCAAAAGTAAATTCAATAATAAAGTAGTTTTTCCACAACCCGATTTTCCAACAATAATTCCTCTTATACTCTTAGGTAACAACTTATTATTATTTCTCTTATTGTTATTCGCATTCCATAACAAATCTATAATATCCATTTTTATATATATAAGATTTTTCATTTCATTTCATTTTTCATATAAAAATGCTATACATTTTTTTCTATATATAAAAATGTGCTGCGTTAAATGTAGAAACAAAACAAATACACTAAACTTGCAAAATGTTGTGAGTAAAAGCAATAGAAATATGCAACTTTTGCTCACAACATTTTGCAAGTTGTGAATAAAAGTTGCATATTTGTAAATAAACAAAAACTCAATTTGTATCATCAAAAACAGGAGGAGATTTAGTGAGTTCAATTAATTCAGCAACACGTAAAATAAAACTACCGTGGTCAAAGTTTCCAGGTGAAGTGCATTTACTTGGAATGAACTTTGCAGGTCCTACTAATTTAGATGAACGATTAACTTCTACTGACGCATATAAAGAATGGAGTAAACCTATAGATAGAGTTGATAATGCAGCTTACCATTACGATCTTGCTTATAAATACTTCGATGATACCGCAAAAAGAAATTTAGCTGATAAAATTATGATCGAAGAAATGGATTCTATAAAAAATCCGACAATGCGTGAAAGAATTGAACGAGGTATTATAAACCTATTATATCATCTAAAGCAAAATTTGGATTAGGTTCTTTGAACCCGTATGAATTAGGTGTTGAAACTAAAACTACTCTAAAAAACTACAAACGATCAGTAAAAAAGACAAGGGTAAAAAAATAATTCTTATGGGTCTGAACGACCTGAAATGGACAGACAAACTTGCAAACGAACTTCATAGACCAGTTGTAAAACATTTCAGAAAAAGAAAAGTTATTGTAAATGGAATCGATGAAATATGGGCTGCTGAATTAGTTGACATGAAATCTTTTTCCAAATTCAATGACGGTATAATATACTTATTAATGGTGATAGATGTTTTTTCGAAGTATGGGTGGATTGTTCCATTAAAGAGTAAAACTGGAGTTGATGTTGCTAATGCTTTAAATAAAATCTTTAAAGAAAGAAAGTGTCAAAAAATAGGGGTAGATAAAGGCTTAGAATTTTATCATAAGCATATTAAAACGCTAGGTGTTGAGTTATATTCAACTGAAAATGATGAAAAAAGTTGTGTAGTTGAACGTTGGAATAGAACAATGAAGGATAATTTGTTTAAGTACTTTTCAGCAAATTCTACTAGAAATATATTATCGTTTTAGATGAAATGGTAAATAAATACAATAACACAAAGCATTCTTCAATTAAAATGACACCAGTTGAAGCTAGCGATAAAAAGAATGAAAATATTGTTTGGTCTAAATGGAAATGTACGATCAGAGTCTGTAAAACCAAAGTTTTCAATTGGTGATAGAATTAGGATAACTAAAAAGAAAGGAACATTTGAAAAAGGATACACACCGAGATGGGCTGAAGAAGTTTTTACATTGTCACAGATTCAGTTCACAGATCCACCAACGTATAAAATAACTGACGATAATGGTGAAGAAATACAAGGTACTTTTTATGAACAAGAAATGCAAAAAACTGATCAAAACATATTTAGGATTGGAAAAGTTATTCGTAAACTTAAAAACAAACCATTAGTAAAGTGGTATGGGAATACTGGTTCGTTCAACTCATGGGTTGATAATAAAGAATTGATAAGTCTGAAAAATTTATAAAAAATTACAAAAAATTTTTTTAGCTCAGAGTTTATAGTTTGTAACCATAATGTATTAATATATTAATATCTTATCTTATATATTATTTTACTTTTGAATATATTTGAAATGATACCATACTTTCTGGCTCACACACTTTTTTTGAAAATTCACTTTTTTTATGAGATAGAAACAGCATTTCATACTTCGACTGGTTGAAATGACTTATGAGAATATGGATATGTTTATATCTAAATATGATATGAGATTATGGTTATAGATATAGTTAAAAAAATTAGCCAGAACGCCCTTTTATACTACTAACAAAAACAAAAACAGCAGAAATAACAGGATACATTCACATCAATAACAGTATTAAAGACACACCTTTTATGACATTACAACTCAGTAACAAAAGGAAACATCTCTAATTTACCATTCTCAATACATTTCAGGTAATGCTACCTCATGTCATTATCTTTTTATATAATTAAACTTAGGCTGATACTGCTAAACAAAGCTGTTGCATTTCCTTTTAAGAAAAGATCACAAACATTTTCATGTGCAACACTATGCACTAACAATGGGGCATCAATATATATATATATCATGTGAAATTACAAATAATTTTAAGTATAGTTTCAATTATTAAATAATTGCACGGTTATGTTGTGTATTGCATTTTTATTTCTTAGCATCAACTTCATCGGTTAAAATGGGTAAGGTTTTTATATTTTTATTTTCATATATGATTTTAGTTTCCAAATTATTTTAAGGTTTTGCTATATTATTCAATTTTTTCATATAATGTTTTTCATATAATATTTTTTTATCATATAAGTCTATGCTATAGTATTTTATATTTTTATTTTTGATAGACAGTTCTGGCTTAGCTTCATGTGGTGTCGATCGTTAAAAATGATTAAAACAGTTTTATTTCTGGAATTAATCATTTTAATCATTAACTAAAAGCCAAGACAAAAATATATTATATCATCTTTAAAATAGTTATATATTATTATTTTTTTTTAACATTTTATTTGTTATTTATTTTGAAACAGAAAATTTGTTTGTGAACTAAACAAAATGGCTAGCTTGTTAACTATACTGTTGGTCCTTACTTCTGTTAATTTAATAATCACATGTTTTTTAAAGATGACATGTTTTTTACAGCCAATTGATTTATAGCCCCACAATAGTAGTTGTATAATTTTTTTAGTCATATATTTCCAACTAAATAATTTTTGGTTAGAAGTGGAAGGTGTATCATGCCATCGAAGGTGGGTGTATCATGCCATCGCTACCACACCCACCTCAATTGCTAACATACACCTCTCGTATATTTTGTTGGTTTACTATAAATTTAAAACAAATTTTTTGTCTTTTTATATTGCTTATGTCTTTAAAAAAAACTTTTTTTCTGAAAAAAGTGTCCAGTTTCATAAGGGCAAGGTGGTGGTTTGGTGCCTCCTCTGTCCATCCAACACGCCCAGTGGTTAGAGTTTAACATAAAGTTGTAGCCCACTATTACACCTATCTTTTGACACCAAGATATTTGTATTTTGATAAGAATTGGCAAAGTTATAACAATTTAAGTAAAAAAAAACATTATTTTGACCACAGTTCCATAATTTATATACGATTCTAAACATGACAGAAATAGTTCTGTAATGAGTAATATTGTAATATTGCATAAACTTATACAAATACTAAAAAGTAACCATTGCATACACCTTTGGGATACAAATGTAAACATTGCAAATGAAATTCTGCAAACTAGTCTTCAAATGAACATTTATTTTGGAGAAGATTAAAACTTGTGCTCTGGAACTGAAACCAATTAAGGTCAACGGATTGTGGGAGTTTTTAGGTATAGACCTCGTTGGTCCTCTTTCGCTTACAACACAAGGTAATAAATACATTTTAACTACTTCTGACCTTTTGAGTAAGTATGCTGAAGCTTTTTCAATACCAGAAATGTTTGGTTTTTTTTGTTTCTAAGTGTCTTGTTACTTTGTTTTATCGATTTGGCCCTCCAAAAAAAGTACTATCAGACCAAGGTAGAGAATTTGTAAATAGCCTAATTGAATTTTTATTTTCTACTTTCAATATTAGGTATTTATCAACATCGGCTTATCATCCACAAACAAATGGACATGATGAGAGAACAAATCAGATTATTAAGCAAGCTCTTTCAAAAGTAGCTAATGAATCCCAAGATAATTCGGATACTTTATTAGAACCAGTATTATTTGGTCTCCGTACATGCGTACAATCTTCAGCTAAATTCACTTCATTTTCTTTAATGTTTGGCAAGGAGGTACGACTTTTTTCGTCTTTAGCTCTCAATGATAATGATCTTGATTTTAATGATAATAATATTGACATTGCAGAAAGTAATGCAACTGAATCACAGATTCAACAAATAGTGGATTCCCGTATTGCAGTTCATGCCTTAGTGAATAATAATATTTGTATTGCACAAAAAAAATGCAAAAACACCATAATAAAAAACATTTATAAAAGTTTTAAATCATTTAATTTTAAAATAAGTGACAAGATTTTAGGAAAAATTACAAAAAGATACGTCGCAAAGGTAACCGTATGGAGCATGATTGGCTCGGACCTGCTATAATTACCAATTTTAAGCCAACTGGAGCTTGAAATTGGTAATTATAGCCCAATATGAAGCCATATTTGAAAGAAAATCTAAGTTTTATCTCTTCAAATATTTTAAAAGAACATAATTATTGTTTTCAAATCACTGACCAAATACATATAAACGAAAAACCATGTGATGAAAATACAAACTCTACTTCCACAGCATTAAAGATTACACCCACATTCATGTATAATTTAGAAAGAAAGAAAATAAAAGTTAGTGAAGTGATAGCTTTTCCTACGTCTCCTAGCAATTATAATGCTAACAATAACTATAGTAATAGTAACTATATTTATAGTAACAAATTTTAGCAGCTAAAGAAGAGAAGCCAGTTGATAGTGTTGTAGAAAGTGTTAAATCTGATAGTATAATTTATAAAATTGAATGTAGAAGTTCAAAGTTTTCTAAAGTTTTTGTTCAGTTCCTGTTGCCAGTAATTTTTATTCAAAATGGTCGACACAGTCTAAAGAAAAAGCCTTAGATATTATAAGAAATCCATCTGGCTGGCTTGATGACACCTTAATTGATATAGCACAAAGTTTGCTTTCATATCAGTTTCCTAAAATATCTGGGTTTCAAAGTTTGTGTATTTTTAGTTGTTTTTATTCAGAAAATTACAGTTTTATGCAGATAATGTTAGAAAATCACATTGGGTACTGTTAAGTAATGTGTCCTCTGATGTTGTTTCTTATTTGAAGTGTGTTCAGTTCTACAAGTTCACTTTTTATTAGTTCAAATAAAGACGATATACCATTGATAGTGCACAGAGTTGCACGTTCATCCTTGAATTGTCAAACAAGCAGTTCTTTAACTGTCAAAGTAATGGATTGTCAAAAGCAACTAAATGGAAATGATTGTGGTCTTTTTGCAATAGCAAATGCGGCAGCTTTGTGTAATGGTATCGATCCAAGTTTAGTTATATGGAAACATAATAATATGAGGCAACATTACCTGAAATGTATTAAGAATGGTGTATTAGAAATGTTTCCCTTCATTACTGTGTCAGACGGTCGTAAATGGTCTGCCTTTTCTATTGATTGCAATCATTTTAGTAAGTGCAGACAAAATAATAATAATTGATTATCATTCAAGTTTTTCTGGATATGGATTTATAATTCCTGTTACATCATTAGTGTTTATGTATCCTGTTGTTTCTGCAGTTTTTTTTGACATAATACACAGAAAAAAGTTTTTTTGTTTTCTATCGTCGGATTGTTTATGTATCTTATGTTTTAGTTAATAATTTAGTTTGTTTTAGTTATTTAATATATTTAAAATTTTAGCTAATAAGTTAGTTATTTATTTTATGTTTAAATATGTCTTATAGTCGTTTAAAGTTATATAATTGGTTAATTTAGGTCAACTATTGCTTCTTCTTTATTTCGTTTTTGGCATGATGATTTGTTTTGCTTACTTTGTAGTTTATTTTTTATTTTTATGAGTTATTTATTATATCAATTGGGATAATCGATATATAGTTAATAGCTACTGTTATTAAACTCAGTTCTTTACTTACAAGCGTTTCTTTTTGTAGCTGTTAGCTATAAGTACTTCTACTACGACAAGAGTATTATTTAAAAATATGGTTATGTTATTTTTAATTTTAATGAAATATTTGATCAATTTATTATAGAATATTGTAATAGTTAAGAATATTTTGGCTTGTAAATGGCGTGACTGTTGTAGTATTTTTAACTTCATACATTTCAAATTTAGACAAGGTTCACATTTTTTTGGGACAAATTTAGAGTTCATTTTGCAAATAAATTCATTAACATATATTGATCAATGCATTTGTAAAATTTTTTTAAAAGGACATAAAAACCATGTTATTTTATTTTGTTATTTATATTGTGTAAGGATTTTTTGATCTTATTTTCAAAAAAAAGTTTTACTTTAGTATGAAGTGTGTCGTTTCTTTAATGTATTTTTAATTAAAACATCACATAGTAAATTATTGCGCTATATACTTAACACCGCTAAAATCGTTGAATAACAACCGTCTAGGTTGTTATTCAGCAGTAGTGCAATAGTAGTGTAGTGGTAGAACGCTCGCCTCATAATCGAGAAGTTCTGAGTTTGATCACCACTACGCCCCTAGTAGTACCGCACTCGACCTGATTCTCCGCGAAACAGCTTTGTCCGTCATGGTATGTATTTCGGTGTTATAGAATTGAGAGAGGGTTGTAACCTCAACTAAAATAGCCTCCTCAACTTTAGTGGCTTTCTCGGCCTTGGGAAGGTAAATTTAAACACACAAAAAAAACTAGACGCTAGTTAATAAATCCTCTTCTTTTCTTCTTGCTGTGAAAATATCAGAATACTTTCCTTACTATTTATGTGCGTTCGATCAAGTAACAATTACTTTTAATCGAAAAGCTTAATTGTTAATGAATACTTTTCTTTAATTAAATATTAAATTTAAAATAAATACAGTTGTTAGATAAATAATTTAACGTGAAGCATTTTGCTAAAATGCGCAGTTAAATTATTTAGTAATTGCAGTAAATTTGCTCGTGATATGATTATTTTATAATTATTTTATTTGATATCATTAAAGTATGTCTTTTATTTTAGTATACTTATCCAGTAAGTGACCTAAGAAAAGAAAAAAGCTTTTCTTAAAAATATGTTTCTTGCCATACTATACTAAAAAGATATAAATTTCGACTAGAATATACTTCGTAAGTTAAATCTTATGAAATGTAGGAAATTATTACTATAAAAATGCCGTGAAATAACACATCGCTCGACTTAAATTCGTTAAACGAATGTTTTTTTTTAATTTGTTTGTCTGGGTTAATAAAACGTGCCTCGACTGTTCAGTTTGTCTACTTATTTAACGGTCTACTTATTTAACGTGACTTGATACGTTAAATAAGTATCCGTGAACTAACGCATGCGCAGAATATCATTTTGTCTAATTTAAGGATCTAATTATTTAAGGTGACAACGGCCCTATCTTATATATCGGTGCCGGTCTTAAGGAGAATATATGATGAACACAACATGGCGCTGCGATTATGTAAATAAACGTGGGAAAATAAAGTTTTATAGTATTTCCTTGAGAATCTATTTATAAAAAATGGCAGAAAGTGGTAAAGTTGGTGTTTCTCCTCCAATGTTAGATATAGTTGTAAATAGGTATGCTGCATTTTGCTCCTGGATTGAGAAATGGCATGATTATGTTTTGTTGTCGGATTTAGAGAAAAAACCACTTGCACATCAAGCCGCTATGTTAAGGTATACGTTTTCTTTAGAAACTCAAAACATTTACGAATCGTTAAACCTAACCGAAAATGAAAAAACAGATCCAGCTATTATATATGTTTGCTAAAGGTTTTATTAATGAGACTTTAGAAAGACATAAATATATAAGCGTTTTCAAGAAAATGGTGAATGCTTTGATGATTTCTTAATCGAAGTTAAATTATTAAGTAAGAATTGCAATTTTTGTAATACTGAAGATTGTTTTGGCAGTTTATTAAGAGATTAAATTGTAAATGGACACACATGACAAAAATAGGTTTTAAGTTTTAGGTCAGAGTTCCCTAAATAGTTTATGGAACTTTTGTCAGTGACTCTTCAGGATACTGAATCTAGAAGCTTAAAAATCAAAAGGTAGCCGTTTTTGAAAAAAACGAATTCAAACTTTTGTATATTATTTTATAAAAGGGGAGGGGGTGAGAGTTGTAAAGTAAAGGTTTTCCTTACAAAAAGTCAATATTAACACTTTCTAATGATGTTAAAGTTAATCCAGTATTGTAGGCAATTAAATTTTGATCATCTTAAGATGTTAATTTTTAGTTATCTAAAATTTATCTCGAAGTTAGTTATCTCAAACATTAAAAAAGTTGTATTGGCCTTGAAATGGAGTGGAATTTTTTTTTGAAGAGAAAAAATGTCAAATTCTTTTAAAAAAACAATTTTTATTATCCATATTAACTCATATACCTGATTAACTATTCATTTTACAAAATACAAATGTTAGAAAAAACTAAGATTTTTTTATACTGTTAGCTAACAATTTAAAAAAATATTTGTATCCAATGTTTTAAATTTATAAACATATATCAAAATATCTGAAGTTTTTAATCTATAAATTAGTACTGCTGAACGATTCAGCAATTCTTCTGCTTCTAAGAGAGTGCTTTGAGCTTGTTTGTGAAATATTGAATCGTTCGATTATTGGCTTCATCTTTGAATTAGCCGATTCAGATGCCTGTTCATTGTATCGTCCAAGAGAATGACCAGTAAGTTCAATAAATTGTTGCAAGTGAGCTGAGATTATATATATTTTCCAGGTCACAGTAAGTTTCTTTCCTAGAAACTAATAAAATATTCTATAAGATAGATAATAATAATAGTATATTAATAAAAAGCCAATTTAAAGCAAGTACCTCTGAACAGTACTCTTGTGTGGCTTTGTAGGAACAAACAAAGTCAGTTATTAGTTGAAGATAACAAGGGTTAAGATAACTTCCGAAGGTTCCTTGAACTAATTTCTCAAATTTTCTCATTGGACATAGAAGTGGTAAGAGTTCAATTGGTAGCCTTAGTGAAAGCTGGTCACAGTTTTTAAGAATAATCCTACATGTATTGCCTTCATGTGTTCCCCCATGGTATCCTCTTCTAATACATCCAAGTGAGTTGACCCAGTCTTTGTATTCAGGCCAATAAAAAATTATATAAGTTGATATATGATTTACAAATCCCATTAACATATGAAGCTCCGGCAAAGGAATTACTTCAAGAACTAGTTTTGACTTGTTTCTCTCCTTTATTAGACATACATTCACCACATTCTATCAAAGTTTATTAATTTGATTACCAGATTTGAAAAAAATATTTTTTTATTTAATAAAAAGATTTTTAAATTTTTAAATTAAATAATAATTAACATTTACACCTTATAATCTTTCATTTAAGAACTTCGATAACCAGCTTCCATGTACCTCTGATGCCATAGATCCAATGATAAAATGTTCTTATAAAACCATCAAAAAGTTTACATTCTCCTTCACACCAAGCACAAGCATACATACCGCCATGAGACTAAATTTTCTTATGTTTTTTGAAAGATCCTAATTAACTAATTAAAAGTTACATAATAAACTAATTTTAAATCATAACTTACTGAAATTATAAGAAGAATATTAATTATTTTTAAATCAGCTGCAAGAACATATTTACAATCTTCTAGCTTTAGAAGATCTAATAAAATGGCTAAATTTTTGTGTGTCTCCTGCAAGTTTTCACAATATGCAAAAACTATGGAATGGTTAATTCCAGAGTATGTTCCATGAGAAATTTGATCTTCGCATCGTTTTTTTCTGGATCAAAGAGGTCACAAATTACCTTAAGTGATCCACCTCCTGTAAAATATTAATTTTAATTTAAAAAATATATATTATTAAGTTCTATATTATATATAAGTTGTATAATATTTCTTCATCTAATAATGTTTTTACCTGAATCAATTCCAATTCGTATTAATGTTTGGAAAGGGTTTTGCTTTCTGGAAGTCTTTACAAAGTTAAGCAGCTCGGTTAATTGACAAACATAAACAAGGTCTCTTGACACATCGGTTGACAACTTTTTTTTTTTTTCTTCTGCAAAAATTGTCTTCACATCATAAAATTCAGATAGGCGTTTACTTTTTTTGCAAAATTTTTTTTCAAGATTCGCCTCAAATTGAATTCCACTTTTCCTTAAGGATTTCAGAAGGATGCGTGATTTGAATTGACTAAGCCCAAGTCGAATAATAATTTTTTCAGTTTCTTCAAATTTGACTTTCCTCATAACTAATTGAGGAACACCAATAGTTATAGGTAATGGCAACCCACCTGAATAATAAAATACTTTAGATGATTTAATCAATTCGAAAACACTAATAAATCTAATAAACAAATTACCAGTATTTAGATGTGTCTGGAATCCATGCTTTAGTTTCTTTTTTTTAATAATCGATCTTAAAACATTTGAAGTGACTTTTTTCTGAACTTTTTTTGAAGCATTAAATAACTTAGCAGAAAGATTTGTATACACGTTCATTTCATTACATTGATGTCGAATTCCTCTCTTAATCGCACATAAGCAAACGTTACACATCCTATTCGAACTTACTAATTTCTTTGTTTTTTTCATATGTGGAAATCTGGATCTAGCTATTGAACAAACTGTGCATGTTTCACAATTTCTAGTGCTTACACATCTAGATAAATGGGAAGATTGCCATTGAGTTTTAACTGCATTTGGTATGTCTTTACTTTCTTTCAGTTAGTTTACATACTTTTTGCATGTTGGACAAATGCCTACATAAAGTAAATTAATTTTTAAATAATGATTATTTTCAGAAAGTAATTTTTAATAAAATAATTGCATTAGTTAATCATAATATGGAATATACCTGTTGGATAACTGTACACAGATATTGAATATTCAGGTTTTACATACATTCTTATGTAAGCCTCTAATAACTTCGTGACTGGAATAAATTTTAAGCATTTCTTCAAACAACAGCAACAAATAATTTTCTGATTCAATAAATGGTCTCGTTTTTCTTTGCTGTTTACTGTTTTGTTAGATAATATATTAGGCATTTTTCTGATAAAGTAAAATTGTACAGTAAAAATAAATTTAATTCACCCACACACAATGATGATAATAGAGATTTTAAATTTATTTCATTGGTATGTAAATTCTGTTTAAAAAAGCATCCATTTATTCGGGGATCATGTGCAGCATGGGGTAAAAAGTGCAGAGACTGTAGCATTATGAATCACTTTTCGGTTGAATCGTATTTTATGTACGTAAACTATAACAGTAAAAAGCGCAGCTTTACGTATTTAAAAGTAAAGCGCATTATCATTTTTCTAATTTTATCTTTTTTTCTTTTTTTCTTTTTTTTTTAATTTATTCAATCTCGATAATCTGAAACAATAAAGCGAGATGCTTGCGGTCTTGGCATTTTATAGTTTTTAAAAAAACAATTTTTTTCACTTTAAAAATATTTTCAGTTTAAACTCTTTAAGAAAATTTAAAATTCAGTGAAATTCTTAATTATGCAAACGCTTTTGTTTAAAAATATTCCAAAAACAAAAGAACTTTTTAATTACGCAACGAAAAAGTTGCGCATTTTACTGTTTTAGTTTACGTACATAAATACGATTCAACCCACTTTTCAAATAGTTTGCCTAAAAGCAAAAGCAAATATTCCTGATAGAGATGTTGATCAATAGAGCGATAGTAAAATTTCATCAAGTATGCAGCATCTAGGTGCCTTGTTTTTAGGAAGAGTTGGAGCAGATTGTGTAAACAGACCTTGGGAAATTCAATTGAAAGTAAAATATGGAAAAATAACATTTAAAATTGACACAGGCCCTGAATCGCAGTTATAGGAAGTAAACATTTAAAAAAGTTTGGAATTAAAATTAAACATTTATACACTACTAATAAATAACTAATTGGTCCTGATTATAAGAAACTCAATTGTCTTGGATACTTTCAAAAATCATTCTCTATAAACGGTCGGAACAGTAAATTAATTACTATATATGTTTGTGATAATGTGCAAACTGCTTCATTAGGAAGACCTGCCTTACAAAAGTTTAACTTAGTCAAAGATATTCCTGAACGATTCATATGTACTATGATTTCAAAATTAAAAAGTAACATTGTAGAACAGTTTCCTTCAGTATTCAAAGAGTTAAGAACTATTAAAGGTGACCCTGTACATATAATAACACAAGAAAATACAACACCATACCACATCCAGAAAGCTAGAGCTTGAGCGTATGAAAGAGATGGGTGTTATCAAAATAGTAGATCAACCTACAGACTGGGGTCATCCAATAGTAATTGTGAAAAAACCAAATGGACTACATCGTATCTGTTTTGATTTAACACAATTAAACAAATACACCAAGCGTGAATTCTATGAACTCCGAAGTGTAGACGATTCATTGGCCCAACTTGGAGATAGATGTAAATATATGGCAAAATTAGATGCTAACTCAGGATATTGGCAGTTACCAATGGATATTGAAAGTCAGTTAAAATGTACATTTACGACACCTTTTGGGCAATTCTGCCCAACAAGGGGTCCATTTGGATTAACGTCACTCCCTGAAATTTTTAGTAAAAAGGATAAAGTTATTGATGGTCTAAAAGGAGTGGTTAAAAGTATGGATGATTTTTTAGTTTTCGGAAATACAGAAATGGAATATAACGAAAATCTTGTAGCATTGTGAAATATATTTGCTGAAAATGGAGTTACCCTTAATGTAGAGAAATGTTTATTTGATCAAGCAGAAGTGGAGTTTTTAGGTCATAAAATTTCAGCAGAAGGAGTAAAACCATTGACCAAAAAAGTTAAAGCAATGAAATATTTTCCAAAACCAACAAATATCACGTCTCTACGTAATTTTCTAGGCATGGCCCAGCAATTAGCAAAATTTAATCCATCGCTTGCTAAAGTAGCTGAACCCTTGCGAGATCTTTTGAATTCAAGATCAGCATCGTTTTGGACTGAAAATCATACTAGAGCATTCAATGAGGTAAAAAATAGTTTAACCAATCCACCCATTTTGGCACACTACGATTTTAAAAAACCTGTAAAAGTAAGAACAGATGGAAGTTTATTAAATGGACTTAGCGTAATAGTTTACCAGAATCATAATGGTATATACAAACCAATTGATTGTGCATCTAGATTTCTTACGACAACTGAAAAAAAAAATTATTATGCAATCGAAATGGAAATGTTAGCAGTAGCATGGGGGTGCACACGCATGTCAAAATATTTGTATTGTTTGCAAAAATTTATATTAGAAACAGATCACAAACCATTAATTCCAATATTAAATTATTGCTCACTTATTGATATGTCTCCAAGAATTCAACGTTTAAGAATAAAGTTATTATAATTTTCATTTACTGCAGTACATGTTGTGGGCAAATCTATTACTGATGCAGATGCAATGTCTCCTGCACCTTTATCTAATCCTACAAATGAAGATGAGATTGCAGAAAATGATCTTAATGTTAAAAAGTCACTTAGAAATGGAGAAATGCAAACCTCGTGCACGTCAGATTGTTTTTTGGCCAGGTTTAAATAACAAAATTGAACAGTTAATTCGAAAATGTGAGGCATGTATGAAGTATCTCCTATCAAAGCCAAAAGAACCTCTCCTAATTCCTGATGTCCCAACACGACCATGGCAAAAACTTGGAACTGATTTGTTTCGTGGGCTAATAAAAACTATTTAACTCTTGTTTATTATTATAGCTTGTGGACTGAGGTGTTTCTGCTTTCAAGTACTGGATCAGCAAATGTTATACAAACATGAAAAGAATATTTTTCAAGAAATGGTATCCCTGAGGAGTTGGTGTCAGATAATGGTACACAATATAGTTCAAAAGTGTTTCGTCAATTCTCTCAACAATCGCAATTCAAGCACATAACAAGTAGTCCACACTATGCACAATCGAATGGTTTAGCAAAGGCAACTGTAAAATCAGTAAAACTCTTGATAAAGAAATGTTATATATCAAATGAGGACATTTATAAAGGTATCTTAATTTTACGTGATACTCCAATAAAATGTGGTTTATCTCCAGCGGAACTATTACATGGGCATCAACTGAGACTTACCCAGGTTTCAATCTTACCAAGGTTTCAAACCTTAACCAGGTTTCAATCTCGAAATAAAGAACAGTCAAAATTTGCGAGAGATATAGTCAAAGAGAGAGTTCAATCTAAAAAATACTATGATAAAAATATTGGTGCTTTTGAACCATACGTCTATAGACAAGGCCAAACTGTTGCGATTCAAAACGAAGTAACTCGTTAATGGAGTCTTAGAGGTAAAATAATGAAATGCGTTGCCCTTAGATTATATGAAGTAAAATTAAATCACAATGGACATATCTTTCGTCGAAATCAGTTTAAACTTAGAAAAGTTTATGCTATATCTGCTTCATGCCTGACTCGGGATAACGTTGCTATAATGCACAGAGGACAAACTACTCTTTCGTTTGAAGAATGCAATAGTGGTACAACATCATTGGAATAGAAGAGCGAGAATAACAAAATAATTAAAGAGAACAATTTAGTTGAAAATACAAAAGAAGATCAAACAATTCGACTATCAAGTCGTGGACGAAGAATAAAAAATAAAATACCACTCGATTATGAAGATTTATGAGTTAATTTGATTTCTTGACATTTATACATATAGTTTGTTTATTAGGGACATTTGTCATATTATTATACATGTATGTATATATATATATATATATATATATATATATATATATATATATATATATATATATATATATATATATATATATATATATATATATATATATATATATATATATATATATATATATACATATATATATACACCGCAAAATCGTCTAAGTTCGGCCACCATGTAACTTCGGTCATTTTAGCAAAAATATAAAAATAATATGCAAAACTCAAATTTTACAAACTCTTTTTTTCTCAAATAATGTTTGTAATTAGTTCGTAAATATGAATCTATAAAAAAAAATGTTCAAATGCAATCTGCTGAATAAATTCTTTAGCAAAACAACAGTTTGAAAAAACGCTTACTATTAAAATCTAAAATAAGCAAATCATTAAAATAAATGATCATATTTAATCTTTGTATTATTAAGAATTACCAAATTAATTATATTTACAAAA